>NC_134402.1:440373343-440465843 GCF_038048845.1 Mixophyes fleayi | reverse complement strand
GCAAGCAAAAACTATATTTTCAACAGTTTCAATCTGTATCTATCAAAAACTAACAAAATAACAAAATGAAATGCACTGATTACAATACAACTAAGTGCTTTTCAAAACAGATTAAATTAGCTCCATTATATCCACGAGAAGCACTCATCTAAACAAATAACTGTCGATGTGTAAATAAATAAAAGTGGTCACTAGTAATACAATCACATATATTAGTACTAATAATATTTACAGAAAAGAGCAAAAACTATCCAAATTGACCAATAGAAAAATAAATAAATAAATCACACAGCATCAGGCGGACAAAGTGTGTGATCGCTGTTGTAGTAGCTGAAAGGGTTTTGTTCTTAAGTTGGAAACTGAAATTGGGCACGAAGTTCATGTAGCGAGTAATATTTCCTCTGTTCATTTGCAATAAAGAGTTGATGACATTCAATCCCATGATTTCAAATTATGACTACCATATACTACTATCTACAGGGCATCATGTGCAAGTGCCAGTCATTTTAAAACATTGCAGCTGTTAAATTGTGGGGGGGGGGGTTGTTCTTTTGTGCGGTACATCCAAAATCTTTTTTTTTTTTTTTTTTTTTTTTACAAAAGAGGGGCTGGGATATGTATTTTTTTTGGAAACAAAGAAATGTTAAATCTGCATAGCCTTTGCCCAGAGCCTGGTTTGTCATATAGAAACAGCCAACTATTTAGGTATCTCTGGCACTAGAATCCAATCTGTGCATGACTGTGCCAAATTCACTAACACAAGTCCTCATCACTGACGTCTACTACTACTGGCTATCATTGACCAACAAATAAAACACTTTCACCTATTTAACAAAAACTATGTACAGCAAAAAAAAATGAACAAATACTAAAGCCAGTGATACACTGTAACAACTCTGAAGTGCAATACAAATATATATATATATATATATATATATATATATATATATATATATCTTTGTGTGTCTTTCAAAATTGATACATGGTCAGGGAAATCTTTTTAACAAAATAAGACTCTGTAAATATAAAGCAATTTCACACCTTGACAAACTAACCAACAGCTAAACACTTCCAGACAGAAAATTCAAAAGCAATATCTTAACTAGGATTAGAGCACTTAAAAAAAATAAAACATTATTTACATACTTGGGCCAGTAAAATGTCCACTTGTCAAAGACGTTGGTCCATTTTTCCCACTGCTGACAGGAGGGGAAAACATCTGAAACAAACAGAGCACGATAAGTTTAAAAATAATTTGGCAGACCCTCTATACAATAAATGCAATACAATGTCCTAATTTTTTTTTTTTAATGAAAAATATAAAAAATGTATTTACTTGATACTTTATTACAAGAAACTTTGCCACTGTATTAATCTTTTATTTTTTAATCTGATTGATAACAAGTCACCCATTTTGAGTTACACAAAAAACCAAAACAAAAAAAAATAACAAAACTTGAAAATAAGAAAATAAATGAATAATAAATTGATGTCAAACCTTGACTAAAGCTTCAGCAATATCCATCTCATTAATGACGGTCACACAATGTAAACATCAACTGCCACCTGCATTAAACTACCACGTAATCCGACAACAGAGGAAACACAAGTCACAATTCTGCAAAAGGTTTTTTTTTTGCTTTTTTTTTTATTATTTAGATTCTAATTGGTTTCTGTTATTCTACGTGTCTGGTGAAAACGCACCTTCCCTGATCACAGATGCACAGAAAAAAAAAAAAATCTAACAAATGAAAAGTACAAGAGGAGAGGGGCTACAACGTGCCTGGGGCTTCATATCCTGTCCAAACTTCCGAAAACCATCTCTTAGGGAGGAAATTCTTTCGCCTAGGCAAATAAGCCTGAGGTCCAAGATGCTATGCAAATCTACAATGATCTAATGCATGCAATAGCTTAGCTGTAAACATATATAGACAAAATATACATGTGTTATATAGTATATATACATATATAGCATATAGACATACTGTACAGCATACCACACAGCTGTCAGCGCTGGTTCTAAACAAGTGGGACACTGCTGGAATTCAAAAAGGAATTTTTTTTTTTCTTTCTCCCCTAAGTAAAACCAAGAGACAAAAAGTACATGAAAAACATTGCAAGGAGCCACCTGGGGGAAAGCATTTTGCTTGGTAATTACAAGAGATCAGCTCTGGTCCCCAACACGGAAAGACAAGCGACTTTTCTTCTAGATGAGTGCCAAGGTATAGAAGACAGCTAGAGAGCTGCAAGGAATGGGAAGCAGTCCAGGATTACAAGACTCTTGCAAACACCACAAGCTGGATCCCCAGTAAGAAAAAAAAAATCCAATCACTGTGCAAAGTAAAAACAAAAAGCAGCAAATGTAAAAAAAAAAATAAAAAAAATTGGAGGAAAGGAAGAAAACAAAAATCACTTGTAACAAAATAAAAACCAAAATATTTACCATGGGCTTCCGATTGCAACTACTCAGGTTACACAGTTTGTATGTTTTATTATGTTTGTTTTTTTTGTTGTTGTTGTTTTTTTTTGTTTGTTTGTTCTGCAGCTCAGCTAGTAGATTTTTTTTGTTGTAGTTGTTGTGTGTGTTTACAGCTGTTGTTTAATTTCCACCGTGGGTTCTTACCGCACTGAAATCCAGTAAATCACTCAGCTCTTTGTCCGTCCCTAAGGCAGCCATTCGCTGTTGGTGATTCATTTTAGGAAAAGGACACAGGCACCTAGAAACATGGGGTGCAGTCACTAGGCCTGTGCATCAGAAAGGGGTTAATAGAAGAAGAAAAAAAGAAAGCAAAAAAAAGAGGGGAGAGAGCCTGAAAGCCAAAAAAAAAAAAAAAAAAAATAGCACTATTCGGGGTACCCAATCCCAAACCCGAATAGTGCGATTTTTGGGGCTGCATTCGGCACGGCAGTGCCTGCGCTCTATCCCCTCCCCTCCCCGCCCGTCACTTGTGCAGGGCTTGGGTGGGCATGGCTACTTACGGCTGGCAGAGGGGCGATTTTGTAGCGACTCCTCCTCCTGAGCTCCCTCCTGCCGGTGTGATTGGTGCCAGGCTCCGGCGCAAACAATAGGGGGGGAGCAAAGTGGGACAAGTCCCCCCCCCCTCCACCTCCACCTTACACCTCTTCCAAAACTTCTTAGTTCAGTAGGAAAGGTCCAAGCCCCAAGTTCAGGTTTGGTGGTTGACCCCAGCGACAGAAGCAGCAGCAGCAGCAGCAGCGACAGCAGACAGTGCGTGTGTCCTCTCCCCCTGGCTCAGTGTGCGCTGTGTGCAGGCATCAGCTAAGCTGTGAGGCTGGGAGTGGAGGAGGAGGATGAGGTGGGAGGTGGGAGTGGAGGAAGAGATGGAGGGGGGGGTGTGGGGGTGTGGTGAGATGACCCCCCCTCCCTACAAGCACAGCTCTGCTCTCTCAGGATGCTGGCCGCAATACCCCCCTTCCCTTTGGAGACTTGTCATCACCAAACCTGCTCCTGGACGCAGCATCAGGCTGGACAATGGCAGCAGCTTCTTCTGCAATTCTGGAGAGTTTGGGAGAGGACCAAACCCAGCAGCTCCAGCCCGAGCTGGGGATATAGATAGAAGGTGTGCATTGGATTATTGTGTGCTGTACGTGTCTGTTATACAACCTGTGGCTCTCCGGCTGGGGGGGTGGTGGAACGACAAGTCCCAGCGTGCCATGCCTGTAGTCCAGTGACAGCTGGAGAGCCACAGGTTGTCTATCTCGGATTCTGCCACAACCTCTGTCTAGGAAGCCGCTTGTTTAACACTTTCCGGGACGAAAGTTATCTCTAGTCTTAGTTATTTGGTGCCGAGTTTATTGCACAGGCTGCTAAATTGACCTCTATCATGTCACATCTCGTTACAGTTTATTTTCGCAATTATGTATCACATCTGTAAATACTGCAGAGAATAAAATGCATTTGTGCCCATGTGTGTCTGTATATATACTGTATATATATATATATATATATATATATATATATATATATATATATATATATACACACACACACACACACACACACATATAAACACACACACACATACACACACACACATACATATATATATATATATATATATATATATATATATATATATATATATATATATATATACACACACAGTGGTTGAAGTGTAAGTTTAGAAGTGGCAGTATGGAAGTGAGAAAATGTGAATAGATGGAATTGGATAGCTTTGCAATGATGATAGAAGTGGCAGTATAACATACCACCGTGTACCAGCCCACTTTGACGTTTATATATATATATATATATATATATATATATATATATATATATATACATATACACATACACATTGTACACACATTCCTACCCCGCCTCTATCTGAGAGGAAGTAGGCTCTGGAAAGAAAGAAAAAATTGAACAGCCTCTGTAAGACACCTGCAGGAAATAAATCCTGGCTGTGAGACTTGTAACCCGCAGGCTGCCGAAATCTCCCACTACTTCCTAAAAAAATAATTATTTTTTTTCTTTTAAAGAAAAGGAATCTCCTGTTATCAGACAAGTGAATGTAATTCATGAAATAAATAAGTGGCAGGACCCTAAGCCTCCTGGTTTCCTGAGTGTTGGCATTAACCCTTTCCTGCCTGCTATGACTCACAGGTGGGTAGTGATAATCCCAATGTGAGCTGGCGTGTGGCTGAGCAGGAAGCGTGGGATCACATACGTTTTGGGGGAGATAGGGGGAGGTTTATGAGAACAGGTACAGTAACAGCACAAAACAGTGCAGTAACCTGGTGAAACAATTCAACTAGCATTTTTTGTGCAGTTACCTGTGCACCAATTTCCATATATGACTCCATTTTGGTCTAGGTCAATGTAATTGCGGTATAATTCAGGGTATTACTGATATAGTCGCAGTTACCACTTGGATCTATTTTGCTCACTCCTATTCCTTATATTCTGTTGCTTCAAAATATTAATTATTAGAAACCCTGGAAGAACTATATAATGGCAATTTATGTGCAGGCCTCCTGTAATTTTAATATAAAAGAAAACGAACACCCATGGGACCTAAATTTTGGTAAGGCCGTAAAATCCACCCCCACTACCTTTGTCATTCCAAATAGTTTTAAAAATTTGGACCTCTGCCAACCTATCTTGCTAATTTTAGTGCACAATAGGTATGAACTATGGGATAAATTGACATTGTGTTTATTTTAAAGCTCTCTTCCACAATTGGCCTCAAAGTGCAAGTTCTAGATGAATTCACATCTAGAATATCTAAAATTGGAGAGACAAGAAACATTCCATCTAAGGCTGGGTACACACTACAGGGTTTTCAGCAGATTATCAAGCCAATCACCCGATTCACAACGACTCTTCTGCCCGATATTGCATTAGTGTGTACTCTGCAACGACGACCAATTATTGTTTCTAAGCTCATCGTATTGTTTTATTTGATTTTTAAACTGAACTAAAAAATCACGTTCAGCCATGGAACGACCTCTTTCCAATCCTGCAGTGTGTGTGCCCTCGCCATCAGGCTCTCCATTGAGTTTACAGACTCACCATCTTTTCAGCCCTTTGGTTATGAGAGTTGAAGAGCACAGATCTGAAGGTAAATCTTGTAAAATGTGTTTAGTGTGTACACAGGAATCGGCTGCTGATCGGGACTTTTAGTCATTGGTAAAATTGTTATAGATAACACCCTGGTCGAAAATTTCTGTAGTGTGTACCCAGCCTTAAGGGGCACAAATGCAACATACTCAGCTGAAAGTCAAATAGAACAATGGAGCATGTACATATCTTAAATGTTCCGTATGTTTCAGGCATTAGAAAACAGCCTAACGTGTAAAATCGAGGCTGGTTACTTAGAGATGCACAGAGGAATAAAGACATTCCACATCCACATCTGCCAACCTGAGTATTTTTCACAACGTTATACTATGGTTTCTGCATTCCTCACTAATTTTTGAATTGCTATAGCCAGGGCTTAATTAATATGAACTGGAATTAAAGGTGTTTTGTTAATATCAATTAATGCATTCAGTCCACAGTATTGCAATTGATAAATAAATGGGGAACAGGAGGATGTGACTATAATCCCCAGAATGACCTACCAGGAAATAGTGAGTATTTCCACAGCAGCTTGCGAGCCACAGGTAGCCACGGCCTGTTCTGTGCAGTATCACAAGCCACAGACACCTCTGAAGTCACTAGATCCTACAATGTTATCATTGTCCCTCAGTTCCAGGCTGCTTCCCCAGGAAAAAAAAGTATTTGGAGGGTCATTAGATAGCAATTGCCCTGCCCTCCAGTGTGTTCAGACACTCGATCATATTCCAAGGCCATCTGCGTCATCTCTGTGGAAGCTCATTAACTGGTTCTCCTTGGTTTACTTCCAGAGGAAGCAGAGCCTAGGGACAGAACATACCTTTGCTTATATCAGGGGAAGGAAGAGTCTAGAGACCAAATATTAAGTTGTTATACAGTACAAGTCCTTACTTTGGAGCCACAAATGTATGGTGGTGATGCTGGCACATGTCACCTGCCTGTTTGCATGTTAATGATAAAAGGTTAATGAATTTATGGAAGTAATCGGAGATGTCTCACATGTACTTAAAATGAGCATCAAGTCACTGTACCATGGACTAATGGGAGTATTAAATAGCACAATCTTCACATTGGTCCTATCTGGCGCATGACATTAATCTGTTTGGTTTTCATATATAGAGGAAGAAGTCCCTCTAAGATCGTATATAGGGGGTCTTCTGAGAATCTCATTTCTTTTTATAGCAATTGTCTGTATACATTGGAGAATAAGGAAGAGTAGATATGTTGGTACTCACTTCAGATGCTCTAGTAATCATTATTATTACCATTTATTTATATAGCGCTAGTAATTCCGCAGCGCTGTACAGAGAAGTCACTCACATCAGTCCCTGCCCCATTGGAGATTACAGTCTAAATTCCCTAACACCCTCACACAGACACACAGATTAGGGTCAATTTGTTAGCAGCCAATTGACCTACCAGTATGTTTTTGGAGTGTGGGAGGAAACCGGAGCACCCAGAGGAAACCCACGCAAACATGGGGAGAACATACAAACTCCTCACAGATAATGCCATGGTCGGGAATTGAACTCATGACCCCAGTGCTGTAAGGCAGAAGTGCTAACCACTTAGCCACCATGCTGCAGAGAAGCATTATACTTGAGGAAATACACTCAGTGGCCACTTTATTAGGTACACCTGATTGTTAATGGAAATATCTAATCAGCCAATCAAGTGGCAGCAACACAGTGCATGCAGACATGGTCAAGAGATTCAGCTGTTGTTCAGACCAAACACCAGAATGGGGAAGAAATGTGATCTAAGTGAGTTTGACCATGGAATGACTGTTGGTGCCAGGTGGGGTGGTTTGAGTATCTCAGAAACTGCTGCTATCCTGGCACCATCTCCAGAGAATGGTGCGCTAAACTAAAAACTTCCAGTGAATGTCAGCCCTGTGGGTGAAAACACCTTGTTAAAGAAATAGGTCAGAGGATAAAGAACAGACTGGTTCATGCGTTCCAACAGTGTTATGCAGAGACACATCTCTGAACGCACAGCGTGTCGAGCCATGAAGTGGATGGGCTGCAGCAGCAGAAGATCACACTGGATTCCACTCCTGGCAGCTAAGAACAGGAAACTTTTACTACAGTGGGCGCAGGATCACCAAAACTGGACAGTTGAAGACTGGAAAAACCTTGCCTGGACTGATGAATCTTGATTTCTGCTGAGACATGATAGGGTCGGGTGTAAAGAGCATAGACCCATGGATCCATTCTGTTATGTGGTGGAACGGGAGATAGGCAGCGATAACGTGCAGCCGGCAAATCTGCAGCAACTTCATGATTCTATCATGTTAACATAAACCAAAGCCTCTAAGGAATGTTTCCAGCAAAAGGGGGGGTACAGTACTAGTATGAGGTGCCTAATAAAATTTTCTTGGTTGCACCAGACTAGAGAGCTAGTATCTAAGAGGTTGGTATCACACATTTGCATGATATTAAGGTGTATCTGTCCTCTACACCATACTTGCCAACTCTCCCTGAATGTCAGAGAGACTCCCTGAAATAGGGGTGATCTCCCTCACTCCCTGAAGAGTCTGGCATTCTCCCTGATGCTGAGCCAGTACAAGACGTGGTTGGCTTCGCCATCTGTGGCATGATGACACAGTTCAGAAATTGTGTCCTAGGTCCATGTATTGATGCCATTTTCATGGAGACCAAGATTTAATCAAAGACTGACAGGTAAGCAAACATGACTTCAGTAATGGAGACAGAAATGTAAAAGATACTTCAGTCTCTAGAGATTCATTAGCTGCTTTTCTTTAAGCATAGTTGCCTACTCTCCCGGAATATCTGGGAGACTCCCGCATTTCTGGGAGACCTCCCTGGAGAGCAGGGCAACCTCCCGGTTCTCGTCCCTGCAATAGATAAGTGGCGGGTGGTGGGGCTTAATGACGCAAATATTGCGTCATCTTAGCCCCGTCCCCTGCTGTAATTGGGCAAAATTGTGACAATCGTTTAGGGGGTGGGGCCAAAATAATGCTATTTATCAAGTCCTGCCACTGCACGCCCACCTCCCCTGGGATCTCCCTGAAGCCAGCGAGGAAAAGTTGGCAAGTATGTTCTACACACAGTGGAGGCAGACATTCTGTAGGATGGACCAATATTCAAGAGAGTGCAACCTATCACTTCACTACGGTCCAGTGTCTATCTCACATGACTGCCTATGACTAGCAGGACGGAACCAGAGAGGGGAAGGAGTGGACAAACGTATACCATGTACACTAAGGGCGTGCCGAGGGCATCCCAAAGGGGATGCGACCGATTCAAGTCCTAGGTGTCTTGTACATAGTCCTTTATTTTAGACTTCTCATCTGCACCAGCTACAGGTGTAAGCGCCAACTGATAGTGATGACTGGCACAGCATAGTCTTTGTATTAAAAACTACACGTATGCTACCACAAGATAGCAAATAACATGTATGCAAGTAAGAGTGGTTATAAAAACGCATTGTGTACAGTACACATTAGTAACATCTTGATTTATGTATATAATGCTAAAATATATATTTTTAATGCACATATTTGTATTAATTATTCTAGTATTATGTGTTGTTGATTTGTTTGCTAAAATATTATTTGTAAAATGCATTTTGATGTGACTTTACAGTGCACATACACATGTGCGTATCCTGTTCTGTCTGTTAACATACAGAATGGAACATTTAGATATAATGTACTTATACCCAGATTCAAATGGAAACACATTACAAGATCCTCACGGAACAGAATAGGTGCGGAATTACGCTCATGTTCCATACTCTTTTAACCGTGTTAGGATATGAATCAAGCCCTGAGTTCCCATATGTCTCTAATTTCCATGGATTTTAAAGATGTTTCTTAAATTTTCCCACACTGGTGATGTCACAGTTTTTTGGTGTTTTTTTTAATATTACCAAACGTATATTAAAATTAATTTTATTCTATATATCTGATGAATTTGTCACTAAATTTTCATACACTTTGATCTTTATAACTTAATATTTAAACATTTTTTTTTTTAAATGCATTATCACCCAGTGACACACCTGGGTCACCTGTTTGCTACTCTAACAACGTTCTGTAGATCAAACAATATGTGGATTTCAGTTGTGACAAAATACATTGAAATCAATGGAAATATACAAAGTTGCAAGAATAGACTTGTGTCATTTAACAGAAGAACAACAAACTCTGAAACTGCCCCCTCCTCCTCTCCCCCCTCCCCCCCCCCCCCCTCCCTCTTCAAAAACTGCCACACTGTCATGTCCAAATGCATTCAGTACATCCCCAATCCTGTCTGGATATTCACAATCCGTGGCCCGGCAGATGACATTTTAACCAACAGCTGCACCAGAGACTTGTGACAAATAGACCTGTCACATGTGAGTTAACTAAACGACCCTTTGGGTTTAATTAAGTCTAATTGAGTAAAATAAAAAGTCCATAAAAGTGGACATACCCAGTAGGTGTGACGGGTCCTCTTTAAATGCTGCGAAAGTCACTTAGAAACAACTTTATATGAAACTATAATTATTTACATAATACATACAAGAAGAAGACCTATTTTTTTTAAATATGAATCTAGATAACTGTTTTTGTTTTTTTTGCTGTACATTGGTATTCTGATTGCTGAGTGTTGCAGCCTTCTTTATCTTTAATCCACCCTGTTTCTGCCAAGTTACCAAATGCTGACTCACTAGCTCCCTCTAGCTCTGCTAGAGTGTAGCGTAACGTGCTGGGTTTAATAAAATAGTTCTCATTAACTAGTTAATTGCTGTAAGTTGCAACTGTGAATCGACAGCAGAGACTTGGGCAGTCTGTGGCTCTTCAGGGGTTGATGAACTACAAGTCCCAGCACATCCTGTTAGCCAGGAATGACAAGACATGCTTGGACTAGGTTTCCGGGGAGCCTCTGGTTTTCTGGTTTACTAAGTTTGTACTATAGATGTATATATAATGGATACTTCTGTCTATTAATACTGTGCACAAGGGTGAAACACATTTCTGTTCTCTGTGGTGTCAGTGAGATATATGGACTCTCATAATGACTCATGTCTCTATCAATCAAGTTAAAGCAGAAACATTAACCCTGAATGCCACACACAGGACTACATGACAAGAATCTCTTTCTGTGCGCTATATGTTTAGGAAGGTAGATAAACGGATAATTGTTGGAAGAAAAACATGTCAAATTGTTATTGTACAACAACAACAACAACAAAAATGTAAAAAAAATTTGCAACTATGTTTTAACATTTAGGAAAAGCCCCAAAAACGAAATCAGGGTGATTGTGTCAGCTAGTTGGTGGCTTAACCCCTTTAAAAATGTTCCAAGTCCTGAAGAATGCAACCCCCATCTCAAAGTGAAGAAGAGGGACGGTTTATGTTAAAGGGGAACTCAGACTGACGTGGGGTTTTATTTATATTACAGTAAAGTATCACATAATATTGCCTTTATACACTGTAAGTCCTTTGTGAGAATACATCTGGAATATTCAATGCAGTTCTGGTCACCAACTTGCAAGAACAACTTATTAGCATAGAATTTACAAGATGGATGGGTGAACTTCATTTCACATAGAGGTGCATTTGAGACCACAATCATCTTGTGATCGTTGGATAGGAGACTCATATTACTGCTTTGTGCTTTATGGGGACCCTGCTCCTTTCATTAACAAGATGCCACCCCTGCCGCAGGATAATGTACAGTGATTGGAATAGGAATGCCCTTGTTCATAAAGGGTTCTTTGTGGTAAGAGCAGTAGAAATGATGTTTGATCTAGGGTGGGAACCAAATAACATTTCAGCAAGTAATGTTAATTGATCGATCGTTATATCCAGGGTAAGTTGAAGTAAGGCAATTAGACGGAACACAGTTAAAATCATAGTAGTGCGTGACAAGTGTACTCACCAGTCAATGTTGTTTGCAGAAAAAAAAAATATCAGCCAATAGAGACAGTGAGGAGGGTTTTGCTGATCTTCATAACTGCGTGCCCGTGCAGATCTCTTCCAGTTCCCGCATCCGGATTCCACCCTCCCACCCGGCAAATGGTAGTTAATGGGTGCATTTAATGGTAACTAGTCATTTATTTTCATATGCATATGGTGCTGGGTTCATCTAGTCCTAGGTTACTACCCACCCCTTGCTGGTGTCAACAGATGGTTGGTCCGCCTGTGAGTAGAACCCTTGCCCAGTATCTACAGGTTAATACTGGCAGTTAAGAAGGGCGTGTAGTCTTGCGGTTTGGATGGATTTTAGCACCGCCCAATAGATAAGGTTGATCCTGGGTTGGTTCTAATATGATCTGACCTTTCCACCGTTATTGGTTTTGCTTTTGCTGACTTCCCTGCTCTCGTCCGCCATCCAGTCCTCAGTAGGTTAAGTTAATACGTTCAACTTAATAAATTTATATTCTTATTCCAACATTAATTTGGTGTCCGTGTCGTTATTTGGTTTATATAAGTTGTTTAGTTTATTGTATTGTGTGATAGGATGGGAACTTCCTCGCTATGTATTTTACTGATTTTTACCTCCTTCTGGATCAATGGAAAACATGATCGAAGTATGCCAGTGGTAAACCGTCGAACATAATGATGGTAATGGCTTTTTATGCACCAATTGACTATATAACTGTATTGCTGTCTCCCCATCCTGAGGCTTCACAGCATGAGAGTGGTCTATATTATACCTGGCTACTTCTGGGCTGTGACATCATAACCCAGCACCGTAGTCCACGCCCATTACCAACATGGAGGAGCAGCAGCTGCCAGCTTCTTACCTGCCCTTCCATGTTAGTGGCCGGAGAAGATTGAGGGGGCAGCACGATGAAAATACAGACACTGAATGAAGAACATTATGTCACTCATTCAGTATTTTAGGCAAACCCTGGCACCTTAGGGAACCACCTTGTTTCACCTAGTGGTAGAGCTGACCCTGCTACCAGATGCTTCAGTGAAGTCCCTTACATGTGTAGATAAAGTGGATATAGCATTATTTAAGACCATATTTCCCACCTGTCCCAATTTCAGCTGGACACTCCCAATTTTAGGACTCTGACATGTTTGTCCTGCAGGCAGGAATGTTGGGGAAGGGTGATATGTAGGGGGAAGCCTAGCGCTGCAGCCCTCTGGGGGTGTGGCTATGCCCAGATGCACCGTAGCCATGCCCTATTTGCGATGTGGCCACGCCCTCTGCCTCGTTAACTGGGACAGACATGTTGGGAGGTATGTTTAAAACTATGAAGCTCATTTACACTGCATTTAGGCAAAACATCGTCACCAAACCATAGCAGCCAATCAAGATACATGTATTATTATTATTATTATTGTTATTATTATTAATATTATTATTATTACTAGAAATTCACAAAGTTGTGCAGCGCCATACAGCGCGGTTGTACAAACAGGGTAGATATAATATACATAAACTATAGCATAATACAAGAAGAATACAAAAGTCAATTATAAGGATATCAAGTAATAATACAAGATGGATAATATAATGCAAGTGTAATTATAGAAGGCATTTACAAGGATATTAAGGGAGCACACAAGGTGGCAAAGATGGTGGTAGAGGTCCAGGGAGGAGATAAGGGGAAGGAGATCCCTGTGTGTGAGAACTTAGCACTTGCTCTCATTATGTAACTTGCGCATGACTCATCATCAGTGTTAGTAAATAAACCATACTTGTCTACTCTCCCGGAATGTCTGGGAGACTCCTGAGAGAGCAGACAATTCTCCCGCATCCTGCCCACTTTGAGCCTCAATGACGCAATTCGCTGAGAAATGTGTCGTTCTGGCCCTGTACCCCGCGGCAACATGTCAATACCATACAATTAAGATATATGAAAATCCCACTGTATATTACCCTTCTATGCTTCACCAGGAATGCATTTTTAATTTATTCTCTACCCAAACAAACATTGGGTAATTTTTTAAAAAAAACATTTTTTAAGCATTAAACAGGGGAAATTAATGCATATAATAAATATTTCTATATTATTAATTTGATTTCTCTTTTATGTATTACGCTAGCGTGTCTCTGTGACTTTGATAGTTGGATTAAATGTGGGGGAACTGCTGACATTTGGACCACTCTGCAAAATAATCCACTTCGGCAGCCTAAGGGTTAACACTCCAGATGGAGCCTATCCCTCCTCTAATCAGTCTTAAGGACTGTTTACAGTTGCCTCATCTTTATCTCTCACATGCTTCTCTCAGATTTGTAATTTTAGTTTACGGCTTACAGTTGTAGCGGTTGGAAATCATTGAAGTGAATGATCTATATATAATATTAAGAGGAACAGAATTTCTCATTGGTCTATTGAAACACATATAGCTGCTTAAAACAGCTTTACTGTGTGGATAGACGATTTCAAAGTAAATTAAGCAGAATTAGTGTCTGGGGAATAGGTAGGTGCATCCAGCCGTCAACAAAGGGAAAAGTGGAGGCGTTGCCCATAGCAACCAATCAGCTTCTAGCTCTCATGTTCTAGAATGTGTTAGATAAATGAAAACTAGGATCTGATTGGTTGCTATGGGCAACACCTCCACTTTCCCTTTTCAGAAGGCTTAACTCTACCTCCTAGATCTTTTTTGCAGTGGGACCAGCGATGCTTCTCACTGACAGCAGCGGATATACGAGGAAGGAGCTCCTGCTATCTACACTGACGTGAGGTCACACCGATGATTTGTTATCCTGTATGTGTCATATATAAGGTGCCTGAGGGGAGGTGGGGGTCAGAACAACTTTATACACTATGTCACCCTGCCCCCCCACACTCACCTTTTCTCTTCCTAGATTTAACCTGTGATGTACAGGTGTATAGGGTGTGGTCGCAGGATCAAGATCTGTTGACTAAAATTCAGTTTAACGGATTGGTGAATATTTATAATCCACACTGTCCGATAACTGGATTCTCTGCAAAATCCCATTAATAAGAGCTGGTTGTTCAAAAAACAATAAATGAACTGTGACTGAATAAACAGGACCTGATTCATTAAGGCACGCATATTGAGCACAATGTGCGTTTGTTTTACGCACGTAAATCGGGTATACGTATGCACTAATTCAACAAGTCGCGGATGTGAAGCTACCGTGTGGCGGTGAATACAGGTGCTCTGCTCTTCTAGACAAGACACTGCAGGATACGTCTAATATACGGTATATGCATAGTGGCCGACTTTGTGACTCTGTCCTCCAGGAGGACAGGTCACATGACAGCGCTAGGAGGGGACGTGGTCTTTGCGTCACCATAGCCACGACCCCACTATAAAATGCCTAAATTCACGGCATTGAATAGTGTGGGGTGGGGCTTAATGGCACGATTAACACGATTACCCCACCCCTGATATTAAATGAATTTCTGCAATTTTTAGGATCCAGGAGTGCTGCCTACTCTTCCGGGAGTCCAGGAGGACTCCCCGAAATTAGGGACACCTCACGGAAATTCCGGGAGAGTAGGCAAGTATGGGTATATGTAAAATATAAAGTTACAAAAGAATGCACATAAACACTAAAAAAACCTATTCAATTAAAGTTGTATGTTAATAAAATAGTCATTAATGATGAAATATTAAAATATAAAAAAAGTGTTTTTTTTTAGTTTTATTTCCCCATAGCATACATTGGATGTTATTAAAGTCTACTGTACATAAAATACATTTTTACAGTTGCTTCTGTTTGCAAACACATTTTTAGCATGCATACTCAGCCGTCACCTTTAGTAATCAGCAGTTACACTAAACCTGAGATACCCAGAGCTTGAATTGGACACTTCTGCATGCACTTGAGATTGACACACCCTTACTCTATATTGACCACATTTATATGCCGAGGACCGGTGCAAGGGTTTTTGGCGCCCTAGGCAAAGCTTCAGCCTATCTCCCCTCCTCCCCCCAATTACCACTTCCTAGCCCCTCATATACTTCAAATTTGTAAAATAAGTATAGTAACCTCCCCTTGGCTGGCTGGTAAGGCTGCAGTCCAGGTGCACTGATGTCCAGATGCACTGATGTCCAGATGCACTGATGTCCAGATGTACTCATGTCTTATGCAGAATGCTGTCCAGGATTCACTGCTGCCCAGGAGCAAACACAGGATATCTAGAGGGGAGGCTCCAATGTTAGATCTCAGAACAAAAAAACAAATCATTGACCTGTTACAGACTGACATGTCCCCCACTGCCCACCAGCTTTTCTCTCCCATTCCACCTGTACCCATCAGCTCCTATCACACATGCCACTCCCATTGCCCCAGCTATTCTAATATGCCCTCAGCCCACTAGCTTCTCTTTCTTATGCACCTCTGTTCTAGGCACCCTAGCCAGCATTTTAACACGTCCCCCTGCCCACCAGCTTTCTCAAACATGCCCCCTGCCAAACAGCTTTTTTCTCACATGTCCTCTTGCCTGCAAAATTTTAATAAATAAACAGCTTAATGTTGTATGAATGTCATTTAGATTACCTTTATTTATGTGTTAATGTATTCTGCATATTTAAATTACTTATATTAATAGATAGCAACAGGGGAGAGACAAATAGTGTGCAAACACTAATAAAATAAATGGTTGCTCAAACCAACTAAGTTAACTAACTTAAGTGCCTTGAAATTAATAATCCTCTCCCCCCCATTTACTATTATTATTATTATTAATTTTTATTTATAAGGCGCCACAAGGCGTCCGCAGCGCCGTACAGTGACAAACAAATTACAATACAATGGGAGACAGCACAGTACAGTAAACAGTAAGCACAGTAACTCAGTAAGCTCAATGCACAGCTAGAGAGGGTGGGGAAGGGGGAGGGAGGATCCGCAAACGATGGGGCTCAAGAAGGAGGGCGCGGAAGACAGGGAGACCCCCAGGGGGAGGAGGGAACGAGAGTGGATGTGGGGTGGAGGACCCTCGAGGAGGGCTAAGTAGCTGGAGAGCAGAGTTAGAAGTGGTGGAAACAGGAGGAGAGATGGCCCTGCTCAGAGGAGCGTACAATCTAAGGGGAGGGGTGGACAGACAGAGAGACGCAGGGGAGAGAGAGAGAGTAGGGGGACGGAGGCAGAAGATAAGGTAGGAAGTTAAGTGGGAGACAGAAAGGCTTTAAGAAAAAGGTGGGTTTTTAGGGCCCGTTTGAAACTGGACAGATTAGGGGAAGTTCTGATGGAGGGAGGGAGCTTGTTCCAGTGGAGGGGGCAGCGCGGCGAAGTCTTGGATACGCGCGTGGGAGGAGGTTATAAGGGGGGAAGAGAGGCGACGATCAGAGGCAGAACGGAGAGGGCGGGATGGAGCATGAATAGAGAGGAGGGTGGAGATGTAGGGCGCAGTGGAGTTGGCGAGGGCCTTGTCGGTGAGTGTGAGGAGCTTAAAGAGGATTCTGAAGGGGAATGAGAGCCAGTGAAGCGCTAGGTAGAGGGGGGAGACAGAAGAGGAGCGGCGAGAAAGAAAAATAAGCCTAGCGGCAGCGTTCAGAACAGCTCGAAGGGGATCTAGATGAGAGTGGGAGAGGCAATGGAGGAGGATGTTGCAGTAGTCCAGGCGGGAGATGATCAGAGAGTGGATAAGGCATTTGGTGGCATCTTGGGAGAGGAAGGGCCGGATGCGAGTGATGTTGCGCAGCTGGAAGCGGCAGGATTTAGCAAGAGAGAGGATGTGGGGGCCAAAGGAGAGAGAGGAGTCTACTACAGCCCCTTCTCTCCACATTTTCTGTAGGCCTCTCTCTCTCCATTTTCTCCAGCCCCCCCCTATTTTCTGGTACCCCCACTCTCCGCATTTTCTCCAGCCCCCTCTCTCCACATTTTCTGGTGCCCCCCCTCACCCCATTTTCTGGTGCCCACCCTCTCCACATTTTCTAGTTTTCCCTCTCTCCCCATTTTCTCCAGCCCCCCCTCTCATTTTCTGGTGCTCCCTCTTTCCACATTTTCTGGTGCCCCTCTCTCTACATTTTCTGGTCCCCCTCTCTCCACATTTTCTGGTGCCCCCTTTCTCCACATTTTCTGATGCCCCCTCTTTCCACATTTTCTGATGCCCCCTCTTTCCACATTTTCTGGTGCCTCCCTCTCTCCACATTTTCTGGTGCTCCCTCTTTCCACATTTTCTGGTGCCCCTCTCTACATTTTCTGGTGCCCCCTCTCTCCACATTTTCTCGTGCCTGTCTCTCCACATTTTCTCCAGCCCTCTCTTCCTCCATTTTCATTTCATTACTGAAATTACCTTTTCTCATCTTCTATGCTTCTTGCTTCTTCTCTTCCTTTTTCTGAGCCTCATGGCTCCTCTACTCTGACAGTGTCGTGGCGTCATGATGCTGCCAGCAACCCGGTGCCAGAGAGATGCAGAGAGGTGGTGCTTCCACAAGGCAGGTAGGAACATAGCGGACTGGCGATCGCAGAGATTCCGCCATCCGCACCGCCCTACCATCTAACTAACAACATTTCATTTAGAGACATTGTTAGTGTGGGTAACCGTCCACAGTGCCGCCTCCCCAGAGGCCGTCGCCCCAGGCAACTGCCTAAAGTCGCCTAATGGTGGGGACGGCCCTGTATACGCCCCTTCCCCATCCACGTTTCATCCCTGAAATCGTAGGCTATGGTAAGTGTTCTTTGCCCTGAAGATGAATTGAACGTTGCTGCATTCTCTGGCATATTGTCCGTTTCAGGGCGTGTGCAGATTGTGGATTATACACACAAAATCGCTCAAAGTTCCTTCATGAATCAGACCTTCATCATAAAAAAATAATGAACAATAATATAATAAATAGAAGGCTGTGCTCTAAAACTAAATCTAAAATTAAAAGGACAAAAGTACTCCAACAATTAAAACAACAACAATGTTTAACAAAAGTATATATAAAAACCAAAACAAGGATAAATAGTAAAGGAAGTAAGACATCCTATAGTGTTTTGTTAGGGGACTCATTGATAATGGTTAAGTTAACCCAAAGGCTATGAATCAGTTAGTATATCATTATTTAGTCTACACCATATACAGTAGAAGCACTTAGTTCATAGTATAATGACAATATCTAATTTGTTCACATTTGGTGATTATTTATGTACAATTTGACTAGACAATTTGTCTTAGTAGATTCCACTGTAACGTGCAAGAGTGGAAACAACTGTATGCGAGGATTTCGAACATAGATACCATCTACCTTAGAATCCCCATGCCCAAGCGCATGGAAGGACCAGGGTGACTCAGAATTAACCATACAGAGATTGTAGTGATCTGTAAAGAAGGTTCTGGAAAAAGAATTTCTGAAAAGTGGTGTCCATTATTAATCCCAGAAACCTCATCCTCTGTGAGGGCATCAACTGGGATCTGGAATAATTGATTATCCAACCGTGTTGCTCCAGAATTCAAATAAACAGGGTCAGATGGTAATAGAGAAAAATAAGTCTTTGAGGAGAAAATAGTCCAAATACGGAATAATGTTCTCTCCCAAGGCACATAAATGTTCTGAATTACCGCCATAATCTTTGTGAAAACTCTCTGGGCTGTGGAAAGTCAAAGGGGAAAGCCCTGAATTGACAATAGGAGCTTCCTACTGTAAAAACAAAGGACTGATCCCAATCGAAACTTGTCTACTCGTAGATGTTGGTTTAGCCTCTTGAGGTTTAAAAATTGTAGGTAACCCCCTACCTCAACGAGGAGAGGAAGGTCCCGTCATGCGGATTAGCATTTTTTATTTTCATTTTTTGTTTTATTTTATTTTAAGATCTTTGGATTCGGACATCTTCTAGAGTAAGCATCTCTACCCGTTTGCAACTGTCCTCGAATTGCAAGGAAACTACCTCTATTGGCGGGCTAAACTTGATAGTTCACAAGAAAGGATTTCCAAAAAGACCCAAAACAAGTAGTTCGTGATTTAGGGGCATTCACTGGCAGTAAAGTACCTTTACCTCCGGTTGCTTGGCTAAGCATACTACCCAACACAATCATGTGTCAATATATATATATATATATATATATATATATATATATATATATATATATATCTACATTTACTATATAAAAGCCTAGCGGCGTGTGTCTGTGTGTGGGGGGAAAAAAACCCTAGTTGCAGCGCCACCTGCTGGCCGAAGTTATACACTGACCTACTAAATTCTTAGTGTGTGGAAAAAAAGACTCAGAAAGGGCTGAAATTTGCTGCAGCGCCACCTGCTGGGTGGAGTTATACACTGACCTACTAAATTTTTAGTGTGTGTGGAAAAAAAACTCAGAAAGGGCTGAAATTTGGTATACTAAGATGTTTTTAATTTGTTAATTTAATTTGTTAATTGTTAAAAGTGTTTAAAAAGATTTTTAAAAAATATATATATATTTCTTGAAGGAGAAGTGACAGTTGGGAGTGGTTGGTGGTTGCCGGGGGTGACAGTGGGGAGTGGTTGGTGATTGCCGGGGGTGACAGAGCGAGAGGAGTGTGATACTCAGGACCGCTGAGAGAGATCCCTGTGTCTGGATAGACATCTGGATAGATGTGGCGATGAAGATGAAGGATGAGGTGATGGAGAAAAATGATAAGGTCGTGACATGTGGACAAAACCACGTTAAAAAAGGGCGCTTGCGTTGGGAAGTAACGCTCTTCCCCTGAGGAGGCCTGGGCTATGGCCCAAATGCATGACAAGAACCTTTTTAACACATTTAGTAGCTTGATTTGACTAGAATGCATGAGTATCATGCACGGGTTAACTTGTGTATATATATATATATATATATATATATATAACAGAATATTCCTCACAATAGAAGAAACTCAACAATAAGTTGATAACTATGTGAAGGAATTAGTAAATATTCTACAGAAATATATTTGTACAGATATGTGTAAGGCAAAACTGATGTAAGGTACTCATCCCTCCAGAACCAGAGAGCAGCCTGTCAGTCACACACAGTATATACTGTTGATCAGTAGCAGTGATACCCGTAGTACCCACTTATAGAGAGCATCCTGTCAGTCACACACAGTAAATGCTGCTGATCAGTAGCAGTGATACTTGTAGTACCCACAGATAGAGAGCAGCTTGTCAGTCACACACAGTATATACAGGGCCATCTTTTCCATTGGGCATGATGGGCAGCTGCCCGGGGGCCCCACTGGCAATGGGGCCCCATGGGCAATGGGGCCCCATAGGCACAGCTCTTAATGAGAATAAATAATCCTGCAAAAGAAAAAAGCCTGCAAAAAAACCTACAAGGGTTACTGAGCAAGTACATCTATCTATCTCTATCTCTATATATCTATATCTATATCTGTATCTGTATACATCTATATATCTATATCTATATCTAGAGGCCCCGGTGCACTGCTTTGCCTGGGGGCCCATAATGTTGTTAAGATGGCCCTGAGTATATACTGCTGACTGAGAGCAGCCTGTCAGTCACACACAGTATATACTGCTGACTGAGAGCAGCCTGTCAGTCACACACAGTATAAAGTGCTGATCAGTAGCAGTGATACCCGTAGTACCCACAGATAGAGAGCAGCCTGTCAGTCACACACAGTATATACTGCTGATCAGTAGCAGTGATACCCTTAGTACCCACAGACAGAGAGCTGCTTGTCAGTCACACACACACACACACACACACACACACACAGTATATAGTGCTGATCAGCAGCAGTGATTCCCGTAGTACCCACAGACAGAGAGCAGCCTGTCAGTCACACACAGTATATACTGCTGATCAGTAAAACTGCTCAGGAGTTTCTTCAACTGTCTACTGTCCAGTTCCATGAATTGGCTTCAAGGAACAGACCAATTTGTGAAGGGGGAGCAGTTCTATATGAACATGACATGTTCCTCCTCAGTTTTTATATGTTATCATTTAAAAAGAAACAGACAGGCCATAAACAATCACACCACAGACATAATAGATAGCATAACCACATTAGTTTTGACCCTGGCTAATGCCTCAAAACAGTATGGAAGTTAAACTCTGAATAATAAAATTATGTCTCATAATCATTGACTGAGCACTCATGTAAAATACTGTCTGCATTAACTTTAGATCCTATAATAAAACTCTAAACTGTAGGTAGATATATATATCTACTATATAAATGCCTAGTGGCGTGTGTGGAAAAAAACAAAACCAAGCTGCAGCGCCACCTGCTGGGTAGAGTTATACACTGACCTATATATTTCTTGAAGGAGAAGTGACAGTTGGGAGTGGTTGGTGGTTGCCGGGGGTGACAGTGGGGAGTTTTTAACACCTTAAGTAGCTTAATGAAGGATGTGGCGATGAAGATGAAGGATGAGGTGATGGAGAAAAATGATGAGGTGGTGACATGTGGACAAAACCACGTTAAAAAAGGGCGCTTGCGTCGGGAAGTAACGCTCTTCCCCTGAGTAGGTCTGGGCTATGGCCCAAATGCATGACAAGAACCTTTTTAACACCTTAAGTAGCTTGATTTGACTAGAATGCATGAGTATCATGCACGGGTTAACTTGTGTATATATATGTAAGCTTGCGAGCAGGGCCTTCTCACCTCTTTGTCTGTTTTACCCAGTTTGTTTATTAGTTTATTACGTTTGTCCCCAATTGTAAAGCGCTACGGAATATGTTGGCGCTATATAAATGATGATGATGATGATGATGATATATATATATATATATATATATATATATATATAAATATATATATATATATGTGTGTATGTGTTTGTGTGTGTATATATATATATATATATATATATAGACAGTGTTCTCTCTATTACCACAAGGAGCCTCATTAACTAGTTATTCCCCAGTGGGGTACTTACTGCTGAGGACAGTGTCACACTGAGCACAGTGTCTCCCCCTGGTCTCTTTACCCCACAGATAATCTGACAGGTAATGTGAACAAGTATAAAATTCTGCACAAGAATTCTTGTTCTTATCGGACATTATATTTCTTTTTTTTTTTTTTTTTTTTTAAAGAAATACAGATTAGGCAACTTTCAGAGAAAAATACAGTAAAATAATGACTAGTTCTGACTCTGGCTAATAGACTCATAACAGTAATATAAATATCTGTGGTAATAATAATGTAAAAGTGGAAGATATTGTATAAAATCACCTAAGTGCAGATAGAGTCTAGTTATAACCCCATATGCCTGTTGTAAACACGTATATATACATATAAACACACACATATACATACATACATATATATATCTCTATATCTATATCTATAACTCTGCTGACTTATATCATAAACAACTGGGGCACTTACTGCTATTGTCAGTGAAGAGAGGTCAGCAGCAGATTCTCCATTATGTCAGTCAGGATCCTCTGAGGTAACTGTAGCTGGATTTTCCCGCCTTTGGAGCGCACCAATCAGCAGGGGGGGGGGGGGGGGTCTCCTTTACACTCCCAGCACTGGTGATTTCTTTTTTTTTAATATATATCCCCCATAGGGTACTTAGCTGACACAAGGAGGACTTGTGAGGAGCAGCCAGCAGCAGTAGAACTCTCTGAGGTGCCTCTGAAGTCCGACTGCGATGAGAGGAAAAGGTGCGAATATCCCCCGCTCTGGAGCGTACCACTGACAGCTGGAGAATCTCTCACTCACTCCCCGCTGTCTGATGGTTCAAACCATAGTTGCCGATTCCGCTTATAACAAGCGTAATTGGGCTTGTTTTATTTTTAAATTGCGGTTCTTTTACAGCTTGTCGCGGGTTGCGTTTTTTTCGGCTTTACAAGCTCGGCACTTTTTAAAAAAAAAAAAAAAAAAAAAAGCTTTATTGAGTTGAGTGTATGAACGCTTCAGTGTTGGACGCTGCTGGCCTCTTCTTAAGTGGACGTGACCTCAGCTGTTGGCAGGTGTGTGTTAGTGGGAGCTCTCAGTTGAAGGAAGCAGTAGAACTGGGAAGAGGTGAGAGCCGGGGATTTAAGAACATGTGACATTCAGATCTCCATGTGTGGTTTAGTGGGGAACCTGTGCAGGAATGCACGGGGTGGGTATAGCTGAGGGCCCCAGTAACCAGGGGGATGTAACATGGAGAAAGTAGTCACTTGTGTCAGTACATCTGTCTGTAGTATGTATCTTGTACCAAATATTCTCTATGTACACTGTATATTATATCTATATGTGCTCTGTCTGTATGTAGAATATTAGTATCACTGAGCCTGGCAGATGTAGGGCACAGCCGGGACCATTCCAGGATTTAAGATGTGACCTTGTTTAAGGGTTAACATATTAACACATTAATTGCCTAAGGTGAAACTGCATGTCCTCTGCCTGCATGGAAACCGAGTATTCTAATTACATTCACTTTTAACCTTGTATTTGTCCCTGACTGGTCACCATTCATAGTAGATGAATAAAGTATTGACATTATTAACTCTCATTTAATGCATTTTAATAGCAGTGAGAACACAATTGGTCAATGTTTTACTGTACCAGATACTGTATGAAACATGGTATAGTATTTTATTGGTATTTTATCCAATGTTCTATTGAGGAAACATTGAAGACAGATTGTAGAAATCTTTATATGTATTTATTTAATAATAAATACACGTTGTGGTTTTCACTACAGTAACACCCCTGTCCTCTGTAAGTTGGGCTTTTTTGGGGGACTTTTTAGGATTGGTTTGGGATTGTTTTTCACTTAGCGGTTGCTTGTTTTTTATTTCAGAGTTGGCAACCCTGGTTCAAACGCCCATAGGAAGCCTCTATCAGCTCAGGCTGCCACACTGCGTTGTGCTCCTGTATCAATGCCCATTTGGAATCCTTCCTAGGGCTCTATGAGATCCAAGTCCCCCCCTCCGCCTCAGCGGGGGACTTGGTATCTCCCAGTATGTCCGGTCCTCGGACAGAGTGCGGCGCTCTCTGCCTGTGGCAGAGCCGGACCCGTCGGGACAGTGCAGTGACAGTGGCTTAGCGCTGTCACTGCTCTTGATCAATAAACACCACACTGAGCTGTGTGGTCTCTTTTATAAATATTCTTCTTCTATTTTTTTTAAAGGAAAACGGAACATTGCTCCATTTTGAAACCTGTGAGGAAAAAAATGTTAAATACATCCATCCTCACCTACACTCATACCGATAATCTAATAAAAATAATAAAATCTAAACCTAAGCAACAAGTAATGCTAAGCAGTACTAAACGCAGCCCAACTCCTTGGGCACTTAAACAAAACTGAGGTCTGTGGGATTGCAGAGGGGAGGAGTCAGCAGCAAACTTATTTGTTAACTATTTAAGTGCCAATTCCATGCGCCCTCATACAACCCCATGGTAGCAGTGTCCCCCAGAGTGGATGAAGGAGAAATATATATATATATACTAAACAGCCACAACATCAAAATCCCTGACAAGTGAAGTGGATAACACTGATTATTTTGTTAAAATGGCACCTGTCAAGGGGTGGGACATAATACACTCAGTTCTTGAAGTTAATGTGTTGGAAGCAGGAAAAATGGGCAAGCGTAAGGATCTGAGTGACTTTGACAAAGGCCAAATTATGATGGCTAGACAACTGGGTCAGAGCATCTCCAAACCGGCAGGTCTTGTGGGGTATTCCCAGTATGCAGGAAGAGCAGCCAGTGAACCAGTGGCTGGCAACAGGGTCATGGGTGCCCAAGGTTCATTGATGCATGACGGGAGACCCCGCTAGCTAGTCTGGCCCAATCCCACAGAAGAGCTACTGTATCACAAATTGCTGAAAAATGGTGAGCTGTGAATGGTGAGAGTGCTCATGCTGACCACTGTCCACCGCCGTAAGCGCCTACAATGGACACGTGAGTTCCAGAACTGGACCATGGAGCATCGTTTACCTGGGGAAGAGATGGCACCAGGAAGCACTATAGAAGGAAGGCAAGCTGGCGGAGGCAGTGTGATGCTCTGGGAAATCTTCTGCTAGGAAACCTTGGGTCCTGGCATTCATGTGGATGGTACTTTGGCAGAGCAAATACACCCCTTCTTGGGAACGATATTACCTAATGGCAGTGTCTTTCAAATAAAAAAACATATATGAAAAATAAAATATGTTAACCTGGTAAAAAGGCAAGCTTGTCCTTATCTGAGCAAATATATTATTTCTTAATTTATAAAGCACCAAAATATTACACGGTGCTGCACATTGAAGTATGTACAAGCTTACAATCTAAGATTGGGGAACACTCAAAACATACAGTACTGGAATACCAATTGTTGATGTTATGGGTACATGGATACAAACACTGTGCTAGTTCCTGGCTCTGGGCAGTTGGTGATTACAGACACTGTGCTAGTTCCTGGCTCTGGGCAGTTGGTGATTACAGACACTGTGCTAGTTCCTGGCTCTGGGCAGTTGGTGATTACAGACACTGCTAGTTCAAGGCTCTGGGCAGTTGGTGATTACAGGCACTGTGCTAGTTCCAGGCTGTGGGCAGATGGTGATTACAGACACTGTGTTAGTTCCTGGCTGTGGGCAGTTGGTGATTACAGACACTGCTAGTTCAAGGCTCTGGGTAGTTGGTGATTACAGACACTGTGTTAGTTCCTGGCTGTGGGCAGTTGGTGATTACAGACACTGCTAGTTCAAGGCTCTGGGCAGTTGGTGATTACAGACACTGTGCTAGTTCCAGGCTGTGGGCAGATGGTGATTACAGACACTGTGTTAGTTCCTGGCTGTGGGCAGTTGGTGATTACAGACACTGCTAGTTCAAGGCTCTGGGTAGTTGGTGATTACAGACACTGTGTTAGTTCCTGGCTCTGGGCAGTTGGTGATTACAGACACTGCTAGTTCAAGGCTCTGAGTAGTTGGTGACTACAGACACTGTGCTAGTTCCTGGCTCTGGGCAGTTGGTGATTACAGACACTGTGCTAGTTCAAGGCTCTGGGCAGTTGGTGATTACAAACACTGTGCTAGTTCCTGGCTCTGGGCAGTTGGTGATTACAGACACTGTGCTAGTTCAAGGCTCTGGGCAGTTGGTGATTACAGGCACTGTGCTAGTTCAAGGCTCTGGGCAGTTGGTGATTACAGACACTGTGCTAGTTCCTGGTTTTGGGCATTTGGTGATTACAGACACTGTGCTAGTTCCTGGCTGTGGGCAGTTGGTGATTACAGACACTGTGCTAGTTCCTGGTTTTGGGCATTGGGTGATTACAGACACTGTGCTAGTTCCTGGCTCTGGGCAGTTGGTGATTACAGGCATTGTACTAGTTCTGGCCTTTGGGCAGTTGGTCATTACAGACACTGTGCTAGTTCAAGGCTCTGGGCAGTTAGTGATTACAAACACTGTGCTAGTTCCTGGCTCTGGGCAGTTGGTAAATAACAGACACTGTGCTAGTTCCTGGCTCTGGGCAGTTGGTGATTACAGACACTGTGCTAGTTCAAGGCTCTGGGCAGTTGGTGATTACAGGCACTGTGCTAGTTCAAGGCTCTGGGCAGTTGGTGATTACAGACACTGTGCTAGTTCCTGGCTGTGGGCAGTTGGTGATTACAGACACTGTACTAGTTCCAGGCTGTGGGCAGTTGGTGATTACAGACACTCTGCTAGTTCCTGGTTTTGGGCATTTGGTGATTACAGACACTGTGCTAGTTCCTGGTTTTGGGCAGTTGGTGATTACAGGCATTGTACTAGTTCCGGCCTTTAGGCAGTTGGTCATTACAGACACTGTGTTAGTCCCTAGTTCTGGGTAGTTGGTGACTACAGACACTGTGTTAGTCCCTAGTTCTGGGTAGTTGATGACTACAGACACTGTGCAAGTTCCTGGCTCTGGGCAGTTGGTGATTACAGACACTGTGCTAGTTCAAGGCTCTGGGCAGTTGGTGATTACAGACACTGTGCTAGTTCCTGGCTGTGGGCAGTTGGTGATTACAGGCACTGTGATAGTTCCTGGTTTTGGGCAGTTGGTGATTACAGACACTGTGCTAGTTCCTGGCTCTGGGCAGTTGGTGATTACAGACACTGTGCTAGTTCCAGGCTGTGGGCAGTTGGTGATTACAGGCACTGTGATAGTTCCTGGTTTTGGGCAGTTGGTGATTACAGACACTGTGCTAGTTCCTGGCTCTGGGCAGTTGGTGATTACAGACACTGTGCTAGTTCAAGGCTCTGGGCAGTTGGTGATTACAGACACTGTGCTAGTTCCTGGCTGTGGGCAGTTGGTGATTACAGACACTGTACTAGTTCCGGCCTTTGGGCATTTAGTGATTACAGACACTGTGCTAGTTTAAGGCTCTGGGCAGTTGGTGATTACAGACACTGTGCTAGTTCAAGGCTCTGGGTAGTTGGTGATTACAGACACTGTGTTAGTTCCTGGCTGTGGGCAGTTGGTGATTACAGACACTGTGCTAGTTCCTGTCTGTGGGCAGTTGGTGATTACAGACACTCTGCTAGTTCCAGGCTGTGGGCAGTTGGTGATTACAGACACTGTGCTAGGTCCAGGCTCTGGGCAGTTGGTGATTACAGGCACTGTGCTAGTTCCTGGCTGTGGGCAGTTGGTGATTATAGACACTGTGCTAGGTCCAGGCTCTGGGCAGTTGGTGATTACAGACACTGTGCTAGTTCCAAGCTGTGGGCAGTTGGTGATTACAGGCACTGTGCTAGGTCTAGGCTCTGGGCAGTTGGTGATTACAGACACTGTGCTAGTTCCTGGCTGTGGGCAGTTTGTGATTACAGACACTGTGCTAGTTCCTGGCTGTGGGCAGTTGGTGATTACAGGCACTGTGCTAGTTACTGGCTCTGGGCAGTTGAAGATGACAGACACTGTGCTAGTTCCTGGATCTCGGCAGTTGGTGATTACAGACACTGTGCTAGTTCCTGGCTGTGGGCAGTTGGTGATTACAGACACTGTGCTAGTTACTGGCTCTGGGCAGTTGGAGATGACAGACACTGTGCTAGTTCCTGGATCTCGGCAGTTGGTGATTATAGACACTGTGCTACAAATTACTATAATGCACTGAATATTTGCAATAACATACACTAATGTGCAATAATATGATAGTGCAAAATGTTGTATCTGGTTAACGTGGTAGAAAATGCAGGAAATTATGAAAAATCATGAAAGTGGGAACAATTGAACTGCACAGGGGATTGAGGGCACCATAGTTGCCAGCTGTCCTTACAACTTATTATAGTCGCATTGTTTTGGAGTTCGATTTGTATATTTTTACCTGGAAATACTGACCAATTATACAGTATAATGTTCTATTGTTCTGCATACCTGATTACTACTCTCATTCTCTGTTTTTATTTTTTGTGTTTTAAAAAAAATATTACATATCATGTTTGGTGAACATGTCTCTATAAACTTACAGTAAACCACTGTCCACTTAAACACTGTGAAATTCTTATATGTGCATAATTGACAGCTGGAAAGAAATTACTTTCAAATGATGACAACTATAGGCACCAAGAACATGAACGTATAAATTACAGGAAGTGTGAATCAGGGACTATATAATGGGGGTTGGTTCAAGTATATATAATACGTGTAATATTGCTAACTTTACATGAGGCGCTAAATGTTCATTACTGAGAAATGTCACATAAGAGATGCAGACTTCAGCACCCATAGGCAGCAATAAATGGCAACTTGTCACTAAAGTAACGTGGTGCTTGATATCTGTATTTCATTTCAGACATCACAATCTATGCATACAACAAACAGTCTTGTGGAGAGTGCAGGTTTATGGCACCCTAAAGGCACAACATGAAATGGACATGTTTTGGGCAAACACAAGCAAGAGGCTCAGGCTCTTCTACCAGCAGAGCAAAAAGGAGGAAAACCGTCCAGGCATGGTCTGCCTAATGTTGGTGTGGCTTTACCTCCCAACATTTCCCCCTTTGTGAATCGGCACAGTACTGAAAAAAGGGTCATGGATATGTCCTGCTGGGTGCATGGTCATGTCATGTTGCAAGCATCCTAAAGTCTAAAGTGCTAGACCACACTCTCCCTCTCCTGAAAATACCTCTGAATTGCCACCCGGCACCTAATCGACACTGCTCTGCTGGTGGTGAGGGCAGGGCCCGCGCTACCACAAGGTGAACCTAGGATGTTGCAAAGGGCGCCAGGGAGCAGGGGTTGCTGACAACACTGAATATCCCCCTCACTCAGGGCTGCTGCGTGAGTTTTGGGTGCTGTTGGCACCCCTTAGGCACTGCCACAACCATGTCCTTTGCAGAACTGAAGGGGTCGTCGGGTAGCACCCGATGGGGGCTAGAGCGCCTGAAACTCTTGCACGGCCCTGGTTGACTGGGACATACCTCAAAATATTCCGTCAGGACAGTTCAAAATTAGGGACAGTTTAAAAGTATGATATAGCAGATGAAATATATGAAGAGTTACAGTCAAGGGCAATATATCCCCATCTGAAAAGTATTCAATGCAGAGACTATACTAGTAACCAATTTGCAATGCAAAGAAAATTCTAAGTGAGAGGGCATCTTAACAATCAATATACAATACAGAGAACATTCTAGTTACCACTATACAATACAGAGAGCATTCTAATGGCCGCTACACAACACATAGAGAATTCTAGCAGCCTCTACACAACACATAGAGAATTCCAGCAGTCTCTACACAGTACAGAGAAAGCTCTAGTGGCCTCTACACAACAGGTAGAGAATTCTAGTGGCCTCTTTACAACACAGCAAGAGCGAACTCTAATGGCCTCTACACAATACAGAGAATACTAATAAAATTATAGTGCTCTGTATACAATACAGGGAGCATTTTAGTGATTTCTATACAATCAATACAATTAATTGTGCATACAACCCCCCCGCCCCCCAAAAATATATTACAATTTTTTTCAGAAGACCTGCTATGCAGTGAGGTATGGTAATCCATTTTTTCTGCTATTGCGCCACCTTCTGGAAAAAACTGTCTATTCCACCGTTATTTAAGTAGGTGACCCCTAATTTGATGCAGTAGGATGTCTAGTTTCTTAAACGGCATTCCTTGTTGGCCCACCCATACCTTTCCCACACATTTTATACATTATATGCAATATAGTGCAAACTAGCAAAATAAATTAAGATTTGCCTTGTTTTGGAAATGTATATTGATACCAATCTTGTAATTGCAAAGTGTTTTTCGTGTTTGGCAAAATAAAAAAGCCTCACATATGTTTACAGTTCAATTTCTTGCAATTTTAATATAAAATAATCTACAACACTTAACTTTAAGCCATTTTTGATAGATTGTATTTGCTCCTTCAGGTGTTATAATGAAACCAAATGGTATTCTTGAAACGGCCTTTAACAAGGTGCGATTTGTGTGGATGCTGCACAGAAAAAATAAATTGATGTTGGAATGTGACCGGCCAAAATAAGCATGGGGTAAGACAAAACCTCAGTAGTGAAAGGGCCAAGATTGATGATCTTTCATGATTAATTTAAATTATAGGTCCGAAAAGTGGACATGCTCATTGAAATCTGCTTAGCGGACAAATAGACGCTCTTGAACTGACAGATGAAGCACAGGAGTGTGGTTTTCAATGCACAGAAACTGCTCCCCTAGACTAGGCCTTACCATCTATCTCACAATGGTGGACATTGCAGCCGTGGACTCCCGGAAGAGTAGGCAAACCTCCCGGACCCTGCACAATGCCGAAATTCACGGCATTGAATAGCAGGGGGGGGGGGAGTGGGCTTAATCGCGTCATTAAGCCACGCGCCTGCTATTCAATACCTTGAATTTTTGAACTTTATGGTAGGGGCGGTATGATAGTGACGTAATGATGTCATCACGTCCCCTCCTATCCTCTGTCACATGATTTGTACTCCGATCTCCCGGAGTATAGATTTTAAAAACAATGAAGGAAGTCTATTAGAGACTTTCTTCATTTTAAAAAACTCGTCAGCGGCGCCCTCCAGGTCCTGGCGCCCGAGGCAGCTGTCTAAAGCTGCCTAATGGAAGCGCTGGGCCTGGGCAGCCATGAGAGCAGCTGAGTAGACAAACCACGTATGTGGAATTGCCGTTAATATATAAGTGTATATCTCATATCCTCTACTATCGCCATCCTGAGAGGGCAATAGTGAAAGAAGGATTGCGAAAGTACAATTCCACAATGCTGTCCTTTTTAGGCAAAGCATGGGGAAGGCTATCACCGGAGATGGCCCTTGATAAATAGGGAGAAGCTCTACCTCCAATTAAATCGCCTCTTTTCTCTAGTTAATAAATAGACCCCTAAGGTCTAGAGAGGTTCACTGACCCCCGTGTTTTGGTTTTGGATCTGGATTAACTTAGTGTCCCTATTTTTTTTCTAACATCCCTATTTTTTGCTAAAATCACATAATTTGGCTCTATTTTTGTTCCAATATTATTATTAACCTCAATAACATTAATTTCCAGTCATTTCCAGTCAATTTTTGTCAGGTGACAAGAACACTGCTACCCCTGTTTCTGTGTGAGCAATGGCACTGAGCAATGTTACTGGAGACTGGAGAGTGACAAGAACACTGCTACTCCTGTTTCTGTGTGAGCAATGGCACTGAGTAATGTCACTGCAGACTGGAGAGTGACAAGAACACTGCTACCCCTGTTTCTGTGTGAGCAATGGCACTGAGCAATGGCACTGGAGACTGGAGAGTGACAAGAACACTGCTACCCCTGTTTCTGTGTGAGCAATGGCACTGAGCAATGTCACTGGAGACTGGAGAGTGACAAGAACACTGCTACCCCTCCTGTTTCTGTGTGAGCAATGGCACTGAGCAATGGCACTGGAGACTGGAGAGTGACAAGAACACTGCTACCCCTGTTTCTGTGTGAGCAATGGCACTGAGCAATGTCACTGGAGACTGGAGAGTGACAAAAACACTGATACCCCTGTTTCTGTGTGAGCAATGGCGCTGAGCAATGTCACTGGAGAATGGAGAGTGACAAGAACACTGCTACCCCTGTTTCTGTGTGAGCAATAGTGCTGGCTTTTCTGGGGAGGGAGGTACTTATGGAATCCAAAACCTGCAAGATCCAACAACGCAACAATGACATTTTTCCTTGATTCAGATCCAAGGACGTGTGAAAATACCGAGCTGGCTCTACTTGGATCCCCTAAATTCGGGTGGGCTCCGTTTTTCCGAGCATCTCTACTAAGGACAGTAACGTCTTGTTAGTTTTGGTAAAAATGAAATTATATTCATTATATATAATCCAAAAATGCTTAAAATTTAGTTTTGTGCGGTGTTCAGTATGTCAAGTATTACTACAGGCTGCTCTCCTCTCTGCGGATTACAGGTCATGTGCCTTCAGCTGCTGGAAATGTGCACTGTCCCGTGAAAATGGTGACCACTGGGAGGTGTGGTATGACAGCACAACATATAAAAGTAGTATTTAGTGTGTATGTGATGCAGCATTTACATCCTTTGATCAAAGTATTTAATAAGTTGTAAAACATATGTAGAAACAGTGTTCCCCTGGGAGGTCTGTGACTCGTCTGACAGCTAGCGGAGGACTCTTGTCATTTCTAGCCTTCATAAGATGAATGACAGGTATAGCTGCTGAAAAGAGGAGCAGCATTAACAAAAATAAAAAGGTGGAAGACCGCTGGGAGAAGCTTTAAGCATATAAAAAGTTGTTAATAATAATCATCATTTATTTATATAGCGCTACTAATTCCGCAGCGCTGTACAGAGAACTCATTCACATCAGTCCCTGCCCCATTGGAGCTTACAGTCTAAATTCCCTAACATACACACACAGACACAGACACATAGACAGAGATAGAGACTAGGGTCAATTTGATAGCAGCCAATTAACCTACCAGTATGTTTTTGAATTATTGGGCCCATTAAGATATACGCAGATATACCATTCGCTGGTTGCTTTCTGAGTGATTCTTAGTAACTTGTATAGAAATTCTGTCTCTTCAATGGCAAAGTGATCTCATTTAATGTTAAATGTGGATTGTTCTAAAAACGATGCTAGTTTGCTATACCGTAATATTTTTTAAACAATTTAAGCACCGTTTTTGTATTAAATATTTATTTTAGATTCATATTTAGCTAAATTGTTAAGGTTTCACCAAAGAAAGAGAAAGAGAAAGTTTCAGATGAATTTATTTTAGCACGGATAATTTGTTTCCTTATCACATATAATGATATATTTGTTGGACTTTTTCACTTTTTGTATTTTAAGTGTAAGTGATGGCCTAGGATGGATTAGCGCTTCAAAAAAAAAAAAGTGAAACAAATCGCTCAGATATTGTCAGCAGCTATTTATATAGCGCCACTAATTCCACAGCGCTGTACAAAGAACTCACTCACATCAGTCCCTGCCCCATTGGAGCTAACAGTCTAAATTCCCTAACATATACACACACACACACACACACACACACACACACACACACACACACACAGAGACACACAGACACACAGACCGAGAGAGACTAGTGTCAATTTAATAGCAGCCAATTAACCTACCAGTATGTTTTTTGGAGTATGGGAGAAAACCGGAGCACCCGGAGGAAACCCACGCAAACACGGGGAGAACATATAGACTCCACACAGATAAGGCCATGGTCGGGAATCAAACTCATGGCCCCAGTGCTGTGAGGTAGAAGTGCTAACCACTAAGCCACCGTGCTGCTGCACCATCATCATCATCATAATAATAATAATAATAATAATAATAATATTATAGTGACTATAAAAAGTATCTAATGTCTTAGGTGTTTTTTCACATTTTTATTTTCTTTCATTATGGAATCCAAATATATTTTTTCAGGGAATTGTTACCATTAATCAACTCAAAATACTCATATGATGTCAAAAATAAGGAGAAAAAAAATATCTCTAGAGCTTATTTTTAATTTACTGTAAACAAGAAACAGACAATAATTGATTACAGTATTCACCACCCTAGCAGAAGCACCTTTAGCTGCAATTATAGCTGTAAGTTTATTTGACTAAGTTATTAAGTAATTGATTGGAGTCCAACTGTGTACAATTAAAGTGTTTAACTTGATTTTGAAATAAATACACCTGCCTGTGTGAGGGCTCGCAGTTGGTTGTGTCTTTTAAAATAAGAGCTTCATCATGAAGATCATAGAAGATTAAAGCAAATGTGTGAAAGAGTTATTGAAAAGCACTAATCAAGGAAAGGATTTAAGAAGATTTCAAAGGCATTTAATATCACCCAGGACTGTGAATTTGCCTAGAACAGGTCGTCTTCCTAAACTTAGCATCTGTGGAAGGCGACCAAGAATCCTCTTCAACGAGTTATAATCTTCAATGGTAGAGATGGGAGGCACTTCACAAATCTATGCTTTATGGGAGGGTGGCTAAAAGCAACCCACTGTTGAAGAAAACAAAATGTACAATTTATCACGGTACTGGAATGGCCCAGACATAGCCCAGACCTTGGCCTCTCTCAGAATCTGTGAAATGACAAGAAATTGCAGTTCACAACGGCCCCTGTCCAACCAGATGAAATTTGAGCAATATTGCAAAGAAGAATGGACAGAAATTAAATTGTCCAGAGGAACAAAGCTAATTCTAACAAGTGAAAGTAAATCACATTGGTGAATACTAATGCAATCAGTTACTTATATTTTTATTTGACATCACAGAGTATTTTGTGTTGATTGGTCCCAATTGTAAACAGGGGCGGACCTAGACTTTTTTAGGGGTGGGCGATTCAGCATAGTCACGACTCTCCTTCACTCTGATTGGTTGGCCCCAGCTGGCCCCGCACCCTCCTTCACTTTGATTGGCTGTCTCAGCCGCTATTCAAAGGTATGTGGCTTGCTGCTGGGGGGGTGGGAGAGATTGCCCCCCCTCTCCCTCTGGATCCGCCACTGATTGTAAAGCACCATAATATAAGAAACTAAAAAGTGGAAAGTGCCACAGGGGATAAATAATTTTTGTAGCCACTGAAAATTTGTTACATTTTAATACAATATTGTAAAAAAGACAAGTTTATTACAATTCTTTTCTAAGCGAACTGACGTGAAACACTGAACTTAATAGAAACTTGTCAAAACATTTTGCTTTACCCTGTCACCTGTGTTTGTATATATTTTTGTATCATGTTGTGTCTTGGTTCTGTTTTCTGTATATGTAATGTACGGCGCTGCGGACCCTTTGTGGCACCTTATAAGTCAAAGATAATAATAATAATAATAATAATAATAATAACTCAACAAGGAGCGGATGTAAAGATACACGCGGTGATGACTACGGGTGTAGGTTTACTCTGCTCTACTAGACCAGACAGTGCAGGATACATACAATATGTATGTGGAATATAAACTCACAAAAGAATGCACAGAAAAAAATATAAGCAATTAATGTTACCGGTCAATAATATAGTAATTTATGATTATAAATGGATTTGTTTAAAAAAATTGTTTTTTTTTAATATATTTTTTTTCCCTTGGAAAAACATTTATTTGGCTGTCCTTAATGTATACCATACATTAAATACATTTTTATAGTTGCTACTTATTGCAAACACGTGTTTTCGCATACATACTCAGCCGTCGGCACAAGTATTTGAAACTAAAACTAGCCGGCCAGTTGGAGCAAGAGATAGGGCAGAAAACCAGTGTACCTCTCTGTATGCCCGAGTTTGACTTGGATGTGGCTGTTTGGCAGGGGTGGCCAACGCGCGGCTCCTGAGCCATATGTGGCTCTTTTGACTTGGAAATGTGGCTCCGATGCTAGCAGGGCAGATCAGTGCCCTGCCAGCGCAGCTCCGATGTTCCAGGCACCGCCAGGGGCAGTTTGTTCTCCAGGCCGCCCAGACTCCCTGTCATGTGACCTCCTCTGAACAACGTAGGGAGGTCACAGTGTGTAAGCATTCCAGTCACGGAAGGAGGAGGAGACAGTGCAGTGGGCTCTCCCTCCTTCCTTTTTCACTGGTCCAGAGGCTGTGTGAAAAGTAAATAAGAGGCATATTGTCAAATTGAATAAAATTTGGTTGGGCTCATGAGCACGTGGGGAGATCTGATGGGGTAGGTGGAGTGGTGTGATGGGCATCTGGTGAGGTCTGATGGCCTATGTGTGGTGGTCTGATCGGCATCTGGTGAGGTATGATAGCATATAGGGGGAGCGTGGAGTGATCTTGCGGCATATAAGGGACATCTGGTGAGGACTGAGGACATGTGGTAAGGTTTGATGGCATATAAGGGGCATCTGGCGAGGTCTGGTGACATATAAGGGGTATGTGGGGTGATATTGTGGCATATAAGGGACATGTGACGAGGTCTGATGGCATATGTGGGGTGGACTGATGGGCATCTGGTGAGGTCTGAGGGCATGTGGCAAGGTTTAATGGCATATAAGGGGCATCTGACAAGGTCTGGTGGCACATAAGGGGCATGTGTAGTGATCTTGTGGCATACTAGGGCATCTGGTGAGGTCTGAGGGCATGTGACAAAGTTTGATGGCATATACGGAGCATCTGGTGAGGTTTGATATCATATAAGGGGCATGTGGAGTGATCTTGTGGCATATAAGGGGTATGTGGCGAGGTGTGATGGCATTTGTAGGGTGGTCTGATGGGGATCTGGTGAGGTCTGATGGTATTCAGAAAAAAGAGGATATTGTCGCACTAGTTAGACACACCAACTACACATCTCTGTATACATTTTATCGGTATCATGTTCTCAACATTTCTAGGTATATATCGCAATCATTCTTTTATTGAGGTGCTACCATCCAGTAACCAAATAATCAGAAATAAACAAAAAGAAGATAAAATAACTGGATCCTAAAGGTGCACTGTGTAGTATTGGGTCTCTTATTTGAAATGCACATGTACCAAATAATTGGAGTAAAACATAACTTTTATTTATAGAATGTTTGATTATAAAAAGCAGCAAAATATAAATGGGAAAAAGTGAAAATAAAGTGTTTTAAAACTTTCCGTGGGTGACTCTTATTCCTTATTTATATATAATAATAGAACACCTTATCTTAAATGATCAGCTTAAGGGGAGTCAACCTCAAAATAAGCATTAATATACATAAATATGTTGATATTCCAGTAATATTGTCCCATATCAGTAGTTACTGAAAAAAATATATTGGTTTAAATCGATTATAATCCTTTTCCGATATCAGAAAAGGATTATAATCGATTTGAACCAATATATTTTTTCCATATATATTTTTTTGCACAAAACTGGCAGGTACTTAATGACTCAGGCCCATAGTCTTGATATATCCTATGAATTGCCTGTTTATCTGTATAGCCAAGAGTGTGGGTATTTTATGTACTGTTATTGTGTTTTCCTTTGTTTCTGATAACTGTGTAAAGAGCTTTTATATAGTACCAGACTGTCACCCGGCTATTTGTGACCTGTAAATTGTCAAACATTACTCTCCCTCAGGTGTTGTTCCTAATCACTTTCAGAAATTCTGGTAGTGTCTGTAACATCGTTGGATAGACTCGGGCTTCCAGCCTAATACTATATGTAACAGGTACGTCTCGATGAACTTCAATGTCTGACACTGATTCAACGCTTATTTATCATATATAATTAGTATACATATAACCACATGGCCTCATTTTGCTGCTAGTGGTCTGCACTTCTCCCCCCCCCCCCCCCCGTGAAACCCCCCTCCCTTTATTTGAGGCATAATTTTGATGTATGGGAATACTGCTGGGTTTAATGGTGGGGAGGGACTTTCAGTGAAAACTGGTAAATGAGAGGTACATTTTGCCTGCAAAGATACTTTACTTGCCCACTGATTACAGGTGTCTTGTAACCTCCCAGCTAGCCATGCTAGTGAGTTCAATTGTTGATATGGGGCAAACGACTGTGGTGGTCGGGCTAATGCAATTCTCTGAACTGAAGAAGTGCATACTCATACCACCTGTTAGATACGCTTTGTTACAGAGTGTATCTAGCCAATGATTAACAATAAGCAAGGTATTGCAGTTACAAATTAGAGCCCTACTCTCCTGTTATGCACATTAAGAAAAAAGTCCTAAAGTTTGACTTATTTAAATTAAGTTGCACCATTTTCATCTATTGCACCATTGCAATCAATTTGGGTTGATGGGTCCCAGCTCATAACTTGCACTAGGATCCATTTTCTTTTAGTGACATTAATATGTATTTTTTTTTACACTAATTTTATGTTCTTTGGTTATTTAAATGAGCGGTTTACGCCTTTATATCTGCGAGTGCATCAACAAACAGGGACAGTGTGTATCATGAATTATTTTTAAATTCTAGGTTGCTCGTTCAGAAATGTGTATTTGTAAAATGACAGCATGGAAACCATGCTTAGAATAATTGCAGCATAGTCTGTGCTATACATGGTGACTGCACAAAGATTTATAATTACAGCGCGCGGTAGAACTTTGTGATAAAATGATATGCTGTTATATTTGTTTGACAAAGTCCTGATTACACATTATGTACTTTGCATGATACGTACAGGTAATATAACAATACAGAGTTGTAAGCATTCCTCCAACCTTTGAAGTGAAATGATGAAGTTGGCAGCAGTGAGTAGAGAAGAAGGACCAGCTGGAATGCAATTTCCCAAGATAAGTGATAAGTGGAACAATTACACTTATCATATTTTGCTTTATTACAATGCAATGTATTGAGAGATGAACTATCCTGCACCATTTTCAGCATTGCCTTTATCTTTATGTTATTAACTCTATGCAGTTTAAAAGAGATCCAACCACAACGAAGGCTTCAAAAATAAGCAAATTTGCACCTAGGCAACACCATGTTGCACTGCAGGGAGGGGGCAAATCTAAATTGTGTGGACATATTTAGAGTTGAGAGTGGGCGTGTCCTAGGTCAACTCTAAATTGTAGTCTAAGACTAATGCAATCTAGTATTCGTGTACTACATACAAAAGCAGCCAGGATTTTCGATGTGTGCAAAAAAATAAATGAATGCATTTTCAGCCCTTGCATTGCAACATGGTTTGTCCAGTAGCAAATTTGCTTCGTTATTTTGCTTTGCTCCTAACTGTAAATAATGCCCTGAATGGCGATTTCTGCAAAGGTCGGCCCCAAGAGTGGAAACAGTCGGGGCCTGATTCATTAAGGAAAGTAAAGCAAAAAAACCCGAGGCTAGTGTGTATGCAGACTGAGCGATTGGATCATCGATCGCATGTAAAATCGATTAGCATAAAAAGTTGGTGGAAAATTCTGTAGTGTGTACCCAGCTTAACTTAGCACCTTGACAAAACCAAGTTCCTTTGGAGGAGGAGGTAAACTTATAATGTGAGGATAGATTTATAGTTGGGTTAGGGCATGTCCTAGATCAACTTTAACTGTTAGTGTGAACACAAAGCTATCAAATATTTGTGTGCTACATGAAAAAACAGGTAGTATTTTCCTTATGTGCAAAATAATAAACTCATTTGCACCCCTTGCATTGTAACATGGTTTTGCCAAGGTTCATAGTTACTCATCTCTTTGCTTTACTTTCCTTAATGAATTAGGCCCTCTGAGTTTACTTGCGATGGAAAAGTGCACATTTTGCCTGTGTAACAATTCTGCATCTTTGTTTTATGCAGGTTTGGGGCAAATACATTTGGAATTGTGCAATGGTTACTTATAGAGGAACTATATATAAAATAGACACTTTCTGAGGGTGAAATTTCAATACTCCGTTTAGAAATAAAAGAAGAAGAAGCTAATGTTTTTCTCCTTCCTTTTATTGTCTTGGGGTAACTGTGTGTGTACATCCACTGTGTCTATGGAAGGTAGTGAGAAAGTCTCCTGCAGAAATGTGAAAACGTTCAGGGCTGATTCATCTTCAGACGAACGTCCTGTTGCGTGCCGTATGTTGCGTGCCGTATGTTGCGTGCCGTATGTTGCGTGAAATTGCTCTGCACATGCTCATAAATGGACTATACGCCAGTGAAAGCAATTACATTCATTTCCCAAACGCAAATGACGCTTCCTACTGCCTATGACTTGAAGAGCGGAACGGGGGTTGGGAAGGGGTAGGACGCACGTAGGCAATGTACAGTAAGGGGGTGCTGAGCTCCTAATTACATGTTTTTTAGCCGTATCACATGCACCAGCTACAGGGCAGGTGTAAGTGATGACTAATAGATGACTGACACGTATGCTGCCAGCCCAGAACATGTGTCTGCAAGAAAGGGAAACTATAAAAATGCATTTTATGTGCAGTATGCATTAATAACATCCTGTTTTATGCATTTCATGTACAAAAAAAAACTTTTTAGCATGCGGCCCATATATATATATATACATCCACAAACACTTTGCACAAGGGCCCAGAGGGAAAGTCCAGTGTGTCTAGGCAGGGGCAAACGCAGAATTTTTAAGGGGGGTTTCCAAATGTTTGAATTCAGGACTAATCCAAAAAAAAAAAAAGCTCCACAATAAGCCTTCAACATACACTTTTTTAGTCCAGTCAAATTGTTTTTCAAAATAACATTGATACCGCACATCAAAATAACATTGATACCGCACATCAAAATAGCATTGATAACGCACATTAAAAATACAATTGACACTCCTCCTTAAAAATAATTTTGATAACGCACATTAAAAATACAATTGACACTCCTCCTTAAAAATAATTTTGATAACGCACATTAAAGTTAGCAATGATAATGCAGATTTAAAATATGATCAATAAAAAAAATAAACAACAAAAAACATTGATACTCTGACACCAGGTTTTGGCTATATTACATATATGCAATATGCAGCAAATATGTTATAGGATTCTCTATTTTATTAATCAGTAATTAAAGTAATTACTGAAGCCTGTCCCTTATATTAATGCTTGAATTAGATTTCATATATATATATATATATATATATATATATATATATATATATATATATATATATATATGAAATCTGATTAAAGCTTAGAGGCAGACTTCAGTACTTACTTTAGTAATGATTGATTAACTATACAATAGCGGATCCTATAACATTTTTGCTGCTTCAACTGATAAAAACAATCCTTTGCCATCTAGCTGACTTTCAGTTTATATAGTATCCAGTAACTGTAATATACAATCAAAGTAAAAAATGTAGTATATTTAAATAAAGAATATATATTCTATATTTTTATATATAATTAGCTGAACGTCCAGTGTACCTGGAACTCACCGTTCAGCCGCAGGGCAGCAGTGACGATTTCCACTGTCTGGCTATACCTGGGAAGAGCTGCTGCGGCTGTACATGCGCAGCAGCTCCATTTCGCCAGTGATAGTCTATACAGCTGTCGTGCGGGGCTGTACAACGGGGTTAGCATGATTTAGTTGTTATACTCCTTCCTGGAGTATATTGTTACCGCAGGGACTGACTGTATGAGTGTCGTCTGATTTCAGGGGACTGGCCCACCGTCCTGAGGGTCGGACTGTTTCACCAGAGTTCTGGGGAACTGGGACCTATGTGTGTGCGGCAATACAAAGATGTATTAAGGGAGGGAGGTTTGAGGCGGCCTAGTGCTTCACATCCCTCATGTCAGTGGCGCACGCAGGGGGGGTTTCTGGTTCTCCAGAAACCCCTCACCTCCGCTAACCAACGGTACTGTACAGCAGCCGCGCCGCTGTCAAAGAAGCGTCAGCGGCAGTGCTGTATTGTAGTATAATACAGCACTGCCGCGGATGCTTCTTGACAGCGCCGCGGCTGCTGTAGAATTCAGACTCGCCGAAATGGAGCTGCTGCGCATGCGCTCTATTTTTTTTTTTGGGGGGGGGGGGCGGAAACCCAACCTTCTAAATCCTGCGTTCGCCCCTGCATGTGACCACACCCCCTGTTGAAGGAGGCGTGGCCTTGTTCCTATTAAGCCATTTAAATGTTTGGAGGTGTGTTTATGTCAATGTGCTTCTTCCTGCTATCAGTTATTGCAGAGCTGACGGGAGTGTTGGGGCAATTCCGACTGGTGGGGTGATCCTGCCCCTAGAAGTCACCAATAAATGAACCCACTCCAGCTCACTTTTTGTGTCGAACACATACAAGACCCACAAAAAAATCCGACATCTGTCATCAGTTTCAATGGGACGCCCTTTGTGCTATCTATTTGCATTTTATATAGAGTCACATATTTATGTGTATGCATAAACTAATTTAAACATTAAAAAGTACAGATATAAAACATCAAATAAACATAGCCTCAATGTCTTTCTATTCTCATGACTTATTGAAGACCAAACAAGCTCCAACAAGCAGCGTTTTTGTAACAAAAAAAATGAAAATGCCAAAAACAACCTTTAGGGGGCAGTCTAAACATTGAGTTTCTTCTCCGGGTGAAATGGAACATAACAAAAAATTAGGGGGAGATGCATAGGCAAACCGAGGGGGGGGGGGAATTCGTTGTGCCTGGAAACCCCCTCCAAGCCTGGGGCACTGTATAATTTAGGTGGCTGGATGCTGTCCCCGCTTCACATGGCTCTGCTTGAAAAGGGAGAGCTGCATGCACCTAACAGTAGTGCATGCAGCATTGCCCATGTATGTTATGGGGATAGGAATGTTGGAGAGCAGCCAAGCACTGTCTAAATTTGTAGCCACGTGCATGCTGGCCACGCACACTGGTGGCGTGGTGTGGAAAACCCCCTATACAAATCCTGCATTTGCCCCTGGAAATAGAAATAGGGCTGGAAACAGAGCTTCTATGAACTTTGTGCATGACATTTTAAGTACTGATATATTGAAAGATGAGCAAATCAGATTAACTCTGGGAGAGATAGTGAAAGGGATGGTAGAAATCAGTGAGAAGAAGGCGAAAGCTTAAGAAAACAGGGCTAGCAAAGCAGGCCAAGAAGTACAGAGGGTGAAGGAACAGTAGAAGGAGCCCACAAGGAAAGAGGGCCCTGCTCATGAGAGCTTACATCCTAAAGGGAAGGGGGAGACACATTAAGGGTGGTACTAACTGGGGGAGAGAGCCAGGACAAGGAAGTTAGGAGGAGGACTGATAGACTTGAATAAAGAAATGAGTCTTAAGGGCACGCTTGAAGCCTTTGAGAGTAGATGCTAATCTGATGGAACGTGGAAGATCGTTCCACAGCAGGGAAGCAGCCCGGGCAAAGTCCTGAAGACGAGAGTGAAAGGAGGTGATCAGTGAAGTAGTGAGGCGGCGGTCACAGGCAGAGCGGAGTGGGCGGGTAGGAGTGTAGGTAGAGATGAGATTGGAGATGTAGGGAGGGGAAGATTGACTAAGAGCTTTAAAGGTGAGGGTGAGGAGTTTAAATGTAATTCTGTAGGGTAGGGGGAGCCTATGTAGTGACTGTTGGAGGGAGACTGCAGCATTGAGGATAGACTTAAGAGGGTCAAGGCGAGAATCAGGTAGGCCAGAGAGAAGGAGGTTACAGTAGTCAAGGCGAGAGATACCAAGCGAGTGAACAAGGGTTTTCGTGGCTTCCGTGGTGAGAAAGGGACGTATCTTAGATATATTCCGAAGGTGGAAGTAGCAGGATTCTAAGAGGGACAGAATGTGAGGCTTGAATGAGAGGAAGGAATCAAGGATGACCCCAAGGCAACGGACTTGGGTGACAGAAACGATGGTAGTGTTATTAACAGAAATAGAGGGGGGAGGGGGGGGTGGGAGAGTCCTGGCAGGGGGGAAGACTATAAGCTTGGTCTTGGAAATATTGAGTTTAAGGAAGCGTTGGGACATCCAAGATGAGATGGCCGAGAGACAGGAGGAGACACGAGACAGAAGGGAAGGGGAGAGATCAGGGGATGAAAGATAAATTTGGGTATCATCAGCATAGAGGTAGTACTGGAGGCCAAAGGAGCGGATGAGGACGCCAAGGGAGGAGGTGTAGAGGCAGAAAAGCAGGGGGCCAAGAACGGAGCCTTGAGGAACGCTAACAGGTAGGGAAAGAGGGGGTGATGTAGAATCATGAGTAGAGACTGAAAAGAAGCGATTGGAAAGGTAAGAGGAAAACCAGGAGAGGACAGTGTTACATAGGCCTATAGATTTGAGAGTTAGCAAAAGGAGTGCGTGGTCAATGGTATCAAAGGCAGCAGAGAGGTCAAGAAGGAAAAGAAGGGAGTAGTGTCTACTGAATTTAGCAAGGAGAAGGTCATTAGTGACCTCAGTGAGGGCAGTTTCAGTGGAGTGGAGGGGGCAAAAACCAGATTGGAGCGGGTCAAGGAGTGAGTGAGAGGAAATAAAGGAGGTGAGGCGGTTGTAGACAACCCGTTCAAGGAGTTTGGAGGCAAAAGGAACAAGCGAATTAGGGCGGTAATTAGAGAGAGAGGCGGGATCAAGGGACCGTTCCTTGAGTATGGGGGAGACAAGAACATGTTTAAAAGAGGAGGGAAAGATTCCAGAGGAGACGGAGTGGTTGAGGAGGTGAGCACGGTGGGGGCAGGCTTCAAGAGAGAGGGAGCGGAGGAGATGGGAGGGGATTGGGTCCTGTGTGCAAGTGGAGGGGGGAGAGGAAGAGAGAAGGGCATGGACTTCATCTGCAGATACCGGAGTGAAGGAAGAGAAGGAGGGTGAGTCAGCAGGAGGGGAGGGGAGAAAGGAGATAGCAGCAGCAGAGGGTGAGAAAGGGGACAGAATGGGCATGGAGGGGGAAGAGGGTGGGGTAAGAAGGGACTGATGGAAGATGTCATGACATATAGACTCAATCTTGGAGGTGAAGTGGGTAGCAAAGTCGACAGCAGAGAGCGTGGGGGGAGTGGGAGATGGGGAGGAGAGAGGAGAGGAGGGAGCTGAAGGTGGCAAAAGCCGACGGGGGTTAGAGGATAGGGAAGAAATGAGAGCTTTAAAGAAAGATTGTTTAGAGAGGGATAGGGCTGAACTGTAAGAAGCAAGCATGAACTTGAAGTCGAGGAAGTCAGCATGAGTGCGTGACTTTCTCCAAAGTCTGCACTGCGGGATCATTTTTGAAGATAGCAGGTAAGTTTAGTGTGCCATGGTTGCGGTGGGGACTGACAAAGCTTGACAGTGACAGCCGGGGCGACAGAGTCAAGAGCAGCGGTAAGAGTGCGATTGTAAAAGGAGTTCGGGAGTATGCAGAGCCATTTTACGTGGGTTTAAAACAAACGCTGCGCTCAGTATGCTGCCTTAATGACTCAGGCCCTATATGTCATAGCATTTCTTGAAGGTCCAAAGCTGGTCCAGACCAACCAGATGGAAAACATTGCTCCTGATGTGAGAATGTTCACTGTTTAGTGGGTGGTGTTAGTGTGTGTGACAAGAGTAGTGAGTTCCGCAAATGAGTGAGTGACAATGAGTCTTAGGAGTAAGAGAGTGAGAACAGAGGGAGAATGAATGTGTTCTGAGCCCAGAGGGACATGCTTCAAGCTCTGTAAGAGTTGAGAGTGTCACCCACCCAGTCCAGCACCATTGCTGTGCCCCGCTCATATGTTTAGGAACAGCACTCTGAGCGGTCCTCAGTCAGAGTACAAGGCTTCCTCTTTGCTCCAGCATTTTGGTATTCTGCTTACCTGTGCGCTTACTTCGGCTTGTTTGACTACTCTTCTGATTTCAGATTGTGCTCCACTTGTGCTTATTCGTGTTACAGACTTCGGCTTGTTTGACCACTCTAATTTCTGACTTCTGATTGCACCTCAAGCTTCCTTAACAGTATACCAGCCCATCACTGAGTGGCAAATCCGAGTGACGGGACCTGCATACTCCCTACAACTAAGTGCAGCTCAAACTTCCTATTGGTGAATACCAGAGGGCTCATTAGACTGTCCTCTGCCAGCGTTAATCTCGGTTGATACTAGGAATTCAACACTTCGCGACTCCCCTGTCTGACAGAGAGTTTGAGAGAGAGGTACAAAGAGAGAGGGAGAGAAAAAGGAAAATGTGAAACAGTGACGAGGTGAAGGTAATGGAAGAACATGTTGGATATGAGATAAGGATAGCTTAAAAGACTGAATTATTAATTAATCACTTAATCTCAGTGCGAGTCGGGGGGAGAGACTCTTTTAATCTGTCCCCTACTTGCAGTTGAGCTTGGGGATGACATAGTTGGAATCCAAGAGGATCATACATGCTAAAATAAACATTATCTTTTATCCAGGAGGGGGAAAGAAACTTGGTTGTCTTAGTCAACAGGATCACCCGGGTTTGAGTCCAGAGAAGTTACAAAGATGAATTCTGCAAGTGGAGTTAAGAGGAGACAACAACCAGTTACCCACAGATACAGTAAAAAGGAGGGAAGATAATTAGATAGTGACAATCCCACAATGAGTGATTGTTAGCTCTTGAGACAAGCGGGACGATAAAGGATGCTTTTACTGCGATACAGCTGTGAATAAGTGATTTATGCTGCAATGCTTTATGAAGTTGTACCTGTGCACCAATCACTTGCTGCATCTGTTCAAGTGCTCTTTATCCTGCATGTTTGTCTATTTTAACCCAAAAACTGCTTCAATACCTACACTTAAACAGTGACATGATTAAACAAATCCTGCTCATGTTAGTGGTAAAGGAGGACCGTTTGTCAAACATGACATATTAGGGGGAGATAACAAAATAAAACATAATAATAATTAAAAACACTGTATTTATTGCTGTGGATGAAACGCACTGAGTGCTGTGATTTCTTGCTTATCTCCGCCCCTGATGTGAGATTTTCCCCTCTTCTTACAACATGCAGAAGTCTTTATAGAAGAATCAGCTTCTCCTTGCAGCCTCCAACCCACGGCTAACCTTCGCCCCCAAGCGGCATGAACATCTGCTCTGCACAGTCTCCAATTGGGATTTCCTCTCACGTTTTCTCTATATACTTTATCTTAATACTAACTTAAATTTTCAATAATATTCTCACTGCTAAATCGTGCTGTAGCTGGGTTATTCCTTGTTAAGTATCGTCTGCCAGCTGCCTTTCAGATCTTCAACCTCAACCTTCATTCATATAGTCAGTTCTTCTCGACTTAAAGCGACTTCTGTCAGAGGCTCTCATCCGACCTTTCCAACTGTTCCTTCATTGTGTACGTCACAGGCTCCACCTCTCCGGAGAAATGCCATGAGGATTTTTTTTAAGTAGCATTTTTGTTGTTACCAATTTTAATGTTGCATCGTTTGGAGTCACCTTTAATGGGCCCGTGCATGGCCGGTGTGCTTCAGCGTGACAGCTGTGCAAAATCTGCTCATTTCTATACTCATAGCTAATCCGAAGTAACTCTCATCGCTCAGGAGGCAACCGTTCATCTCTACTGAGCATGTGTGATGACCAGAGCATACGTGGTGCTGAAGATCGGTTTGAGCTTCCGACTATTTAATGCAAAATAAAATAATGATATTCATAATATATAAATCCTGAGTTTCCCATGGAACCTTTTTGGCACCATAATAAATATTTTCTATGATACATATACATACATCCCAAGTCAGTAGTCGAGAGTGGAGCAGGGGGTGTGGTCACGAAATGATGGGGGCCTGGTCATGTCACGATGGGGGTGTTACCACACCCCCTGAGTGATGTCTAGCGCTGTAAAGAGCTAGATTGCCTATTAGATATCTCCCTTCCTCCAACATTCACACCTGCGGGACAATGGGACACAGCCTTAAAATAAGGACTGTCCTGCTGAAATCGGGACAATTGGAATACCTTTATTTATCTGGGGCTGCACATACTGTGCAATGGTAGCTTTGGACAGCTTCACGGAAAAGTGATTTTTTTTTCAATATATTTGAATTGTTTTATGTCGATACATACACATATATATCGATTATAATATGATATCAAAAGAAAGCTGTCCTGAAAATGTTTTGAATAAACTTTGTATACGGCGGCCACACACACACAACAATATTTAGCAGCTCAGCCTGAAAACAGAGGGACAAGATCGATGCTAAGTTTGGTAACACACACATTGGATGAGATCTGGCCAGACAGTGCTTGAACCAAGCATTCAAACCGCTTTCGGCATCACTGAGGTCCATTACTGTGGGTGGAAGACAGCTGCACACGCGGGCTAATCGCGGTTATCTTGTCCGTCCACATTTTCCAACAATGTAATCTCTGCTTAAGGCTGGGTGCACACTACAGCAATTTCCGACTGATGTGTTATCTACAACAACTTTACCTACAAATTAAGTTCCGATCGGTTGGTTGATTTTTGCGCACACACTGTACACGTTTTAAACGATTTTTGCAGGAGTGAAGCGATTTTGGTCAGACATAACGTTGGCTTAAAAGGTTCTGATTCCGTACACACTGAAACGATATGCGGGCTCCCTGCAGGGATATGCCGATGAAATTTAATTAAAGGGCTGAACATCCCCAGCAAAAAAACTCCCACAAGTCAGATTCAGGAAAAGGAAATATGTCATCTTTGTGTATAGTGTACGTTTGTTCCGAACTGCACATTAGCCATTAATTTTAATACAATGGATACTGTAGAACAACAGGTAGCTTGTGGTCTTTTGCTTCTCGCTATGGCAAGGACATTGCAAGCACAGATCAGAAGGGAAGAAGGAGAAAGAATCGGTCTTGTTGGACCAAAGAGTGGTTCCAGGGGAGATACTCTTTTTATCATATGCCCTTGTTACAGGAGATACGGGACAACAACCCTGAGGACTTCAGGAATTTTCTGAGGATGAATGAAACCACATTCCAGGAACTGCTCCAACTTGTGACCCCCCCCAATCTATGTGGTGAGAATACATATTTCGTTCTTATATTTTACCATTTACATTGAAGAGAATAATATAAAGACAAAGGGCCAGATTTACTAAGCTGCGGGTTTGAAAAAGTGGGGATGTTGCCTATAGCAACCAATCAGATTCTAGCTTTCATTTATTTAGTACCTTCTACAAAATGACAGCTAGAATCTGATTGGTTGCTATAGGCAACGTCCCCACTTTTTCAAACCCGCCGTTTAGTAAATCTAGCCCAAAGTGTTTTACGAAGTAGAATGTGACAAATTCCTGCCCTCATCCTGTAACCACCATAGAATGTGGATTCGAAACATACCTGATAGTCAATTTAGAAGATTGAGAGGAAACTGCTCAGACATAGAAACCTTTAAAAAACAAGGAAATAATTTAAAGAAAAAAATTCTCGGAGAGAAATTATAATGAAGTAGAATTAGATTTGGCTTTAGAGGAGGTAAAAGGTTTGGACAGAACATTACTGTTGTAATACAAAGGGAAAACTAATACAGAATTACCTGATGTGACCTTCATCACTCAATACAATAGCAACATAAAGGAACTGGAGAATATTATCAAAAGACACTGGCACATTCTGCAAATGGTTGAGGACTGCAAAAAAAGCATTATGGAAAAATCCCAGGATAATATATAGGAAGGCACAAACCCTGAAGAATATACTAACAAAAAATTACATTCAATAATCTCCAACACAGAAAAATATCATAAAGAATAAAGGATTCTACAAGTGTATGGATTGCAAAGCCAAAACTACTGGTGAGAGAGACACAAAACCAATTACTTTATTTAAATCCAATTGAAACGGAAAAAGCTTTTCAATCAAGCAGAATATGTCTTGTAACACGGACGGTGTTATATATGGTTTAGAGTGCCCATGTGGCCTACACTATGTAGGGATGACCAAGAGGCATCTGAAGACTAGGTTATCTGAACATATCTATAACATCATAAATGGTCTCAAAATGTTTCAGAACATTTGTTAAAAGTACACAATAGTGACCCAAGTTAACTGAATTTTTTGGGGCATAGAAGAGGTTCAAAAATAAATTTTCTTACTTAAGTTTTCTGGACACAACCATGGTGCAATGCAAGGGGTGTAAATAAGTTTATTATTTTTCACATAAGTTAAATACTGGCTGTTTTTTGCATGTGGCACACAAATACTTCATAGCTTATTTGTACACTGAAATTTTAAAGTTGATATTTGTGTGCTACATAAATTTACTGACATAATGTTTAAGAGTAGATTGATTTTATATCGTAACCATGCCATATTTTTAAGGTAATATTTATACTTATAATCAGTTTTTTAAGCAAGTGATCTTGATTCAAAAGGTAACTATCTTTTGAATAATTGTTAACGTTTTAAAAGATAACTCCTTTTTACTGTTTGTAATAATAAAGTTTTTTGAAAAAACTGTAGAGAGAATAGTTATAGGGGGCCCTCCTAATCAGCAATTGGTGCTCTTTGAGAAAGTCCTTTATGGAGGAAATACATGTTCATTTTTGGTCCATCTGCCACACCATACAGGAACTCCTTGCGTTCCACAGTGCGTTTCAGCATATTCCATCTTGAACACATACTGATTCCGGATGATACATGTTTTAACACTGATATTTATTGATTCAACTGTGGATCTGTTTGTGGAAACATTCTGTACTCCAAATTTTGGAGCGCTCTTGATTTTCATTTATGTTATGTTTATTTATGCACATCTTAGTTAGTTAGTGATATCAGCTAGGAGTTCGCATGTATACCTTTATGTGGCAAGTTGTATTGTGTTTTTTTTATATGTTTTAATAAATATTTTTATGGATTTATGAACTCACACCATTTTCATATTTAGGCAATTTTGCTACCATCGCTATGTTTTAGTGTTTTAAGAACAGAGTTAGGTTTAGTGTAATAGGGAAAGTATCTTGCACGTTCTATAGCACTATCTGTACCTGACGCTCTGCTGCAAACACTCTGCTTGGTGTATTACCTCTACAACAGGGGCATTTATTGCTATCACAAATGGAAGAGCCTCACATTCCATTTTGATATCTACCATTATTATACATTTATTATTCATTTTTAATTCAGTTGTACATGAGATATTTTTTAAGAATTCCCAAAGTCAGACTTGAACCCATACAATTTTTTATGCACGCAGTGGCTATATTGATTTTCCTTGCAAACCGTTCTTCCTCTGCTGAGCCGCTCTGTCAGTCTCTACATTGGTTGCCTGTATTTCAACAAATCCAATATAAAATTCTACTAACAGACAAGGCCATCAACAAAATTGCACCGACATACATCTCCTCACTTGTCTCAAAATATCTCCCTACTCGACATCTCCGTTCTGCACAAGATCTACGTCTCTCTTCCACTCTCATCACATCCTCCCATTCTCGGTTACAGGACTTTTTTCGAGCTGCACCCACTCTGTGGAATTCCCTTCCTCACATGTTAAAACTTTCCTCTTGTCTTCAAACCTTCAAGCGTTCTCTGAAAACCCACCTCTTCAGACAAGCTTATAATATTCCTCAACCACCATCTTAATCTCCCTAGGTTACCCTATTACCACCCTCTACACAGCTAACACAAGACAACAACCCTCTGACCAACATTGGTACACACACAGCCCACTCAGTACTTTTACCTTTGCATTCTAGCTGGTCCATTGTGCAATATGATGTAGCACATGCCCTTGTGTTTCAAACTCCCATTGTCCCATAGATTGTAAGCTTGTGAGCAGGGTTCTCTTACCTCTCTGTCTGTATGTATTTACCCAGTATTGTCTTATTAATGTTTGTTCCCAATTGTAAAGCGCTAAGGAATTTGCTGGCGCTATATAAATAAATGATGATGATGATGATGATGAAGGATTGGTATTCATTGATAATTTAATATACACTTTTAGATTGGAAGTTAGTACACTAAATATACTAATTATAATACATTCACTGCATACTTATGCGCTGCCTTTGAATAATAAGGAAGTTATAATAGGGCTTTTAATTAAAACTGTTTTATTAAAGGCAAGATTTTATACACCTGTCTCCCCTTTTTGCCCTAACAGATTATACGAGGTGGCACATTACACCAAATAGTCCACTGTATCTTTCATTTCCATTTATCAGTCTCCTCTTGCGCTCCTATTTTTGCTAATTTTGTTTATTTGATTTTAATAAGGAGCAGCATATATAATGATTTTTTAAAAGCGCTCACCACAAAATGACATGTTGTATACACTGACACACAAGAACACATTCATGTCATATGGAATGTTCTCAACAGGTTTACTATTGCTTCTCCATTAAAAGCACATTATTCCTATTTGACTGACGTTCCGAGACCACACAACGTGGGAGAGGTAAGAACATCAGATATTTACATGCACAGGCCCAGAAAGAAGACGCTGTTTGAGGAACTATCAGCACTTGGTTGAAGAATCGGCCATGAGTGCATACACACTGCAGGTTAGGAAAGCGGTTGGAATAAGTTTATTAGTTTTACCGACCAACCAAATGAACCGACAATCGGTGCTTTGGACCAACTATCTGTTATTCTGTGAGTGCACACACTGCTGCGATATTGGGCTGAATGGTCGTTTTTATGTGTTTGACCCAATAATCGGATGAAAACACTGCAGTGTGTACCCAGCAGGGCCGCCATCAGGGGGTACAGAGGGTACTCTTGTACCGGGCCCGGGCTCACCAGGGGGCCCGGCAGCACACACTTACCAGGGGGCCCGCTGTCCTCCAGTCCCTGCGTCTCCGCTGCTGTCTTCAGTCTGGCTGTCACGGCGACAGCCAGGCTGAAGACAGCAGCGGAGACACAGCAGCGGAGACTGGAGGACAGCGGGCCCCCTGGTAAGGAAGAATGCAGAATGCGATCGCAGAGGCGGAGCAATCATTCCTCTGTGATCATGTGATCTTCCTGTGACAGCCAGGCAGCTGTCAATCATGATCACAGGGAAATCATTGCTCCTTCCCTGCGATCATGTGATCCTCCCTTCTCCTGTCGGTGAGTGATGGTGTGGTGTGACCTGACGTCACACTGATGTTCCCGCCACCGCTGAAGAAGGAGCAGCTGCAACATTTTGGTAAGTATATTTTAAAGAAATGTTATTATCACCTTTTTTTTCTGTTTATTTCAACTAATTATTAAAAAACATTTTAAATGCTACTGGAGTTGGTGGGGCGGTTCATGAAGGGGGGGGGGTGTTTCATGGGGGGAGGGAGGTCATCGGGGCCCCTGCCTGCTTCATTTGTACTGGGCCCCACGATTTGGCGGCCCTGGTACCCTGCCTTACTTATTATTATCGATTATTTCTATAGTGCCAATCATATTAAGCAACGCTGTACAGAGACTATGGGCAGGATTCACTAAGGAGCGTAAATGGCGATATGTTGAGTATTATGCGCACAATCACTCTGCACCCAGAACCAGACCGTACACCACAGAACGCACCAGATTCCAATTCACCGAGTGCCAGGGACTCTTACGACAGCTTACGATTTCAGGGGTGGAATGAGGTGGAGAAGGGGCAGATCACCGTAGGCACTGTACAGTAATTCCCCTGCAGATAAGTTTGATTCAACCTTCGGCGCATGCAGAAGTACGCTGTTTTTCAGATCTAAGATTTGCTCATGTTTGGGGTCATGTCTAACTCACAGATGATAGTGATGACCAAACACAGCATTCACAACGTTATCATCTAATGGAAGAATGAACTATTCACCTGCACACACTCATCTCGTTACACAACAAGACTGCCAGAGGGAAATGACTATGGTGCCATTTCGTTAAAAGGATTTTATTTTACCAGTGTTTGCTGAGGAATTTTAGGATTGTTATATACCAAAGAGGGAGGTGCATTATTTTACATTTTAGCACTGCATACTTGTGAGAATGTTGAAATTGTCTCTGCTTTTCAAATTATTTTCATACATTTTTAACACAAAAGCTTTGAAAAATGTTGTCTATGTTGTATACTTTATATGCCTATGTGGTACCATACATTTATGTTAGTTTTTTTTTATACGACTTAATGAAATTGTTATGTTACTTAAATTTCAAGTTATACTTACTGTGACTGGATGGACCTCCTATGTCACTTTGTCTGTTGTGTTGCTGGGGACCGGTTGGGCTCGCCTTGCCACCGTCCCCTTTTCTTTATCCCAAATGCGCCCTCTAACCGCAGTAGGAGGCGCTTTTGCTGCTGCCACCACTAGGCTCCTTTGTGTCATCCAGAACTGCGCCCTTCTGGGTAACTCTAGCTGCTAGTGTACCACCTTGCTGGTACACCTGGGTTGGTAGCCTTGACCTCATGCCTTCAGGTCAGGGTTGCTGTGGATGGTTCCCCCTGGCCTATCACACTGGCCAGAGATGCAGGTAGCGGGCAGAGCGTTGGTACTGGGCGCTGGGTCCCAACCTCAGAACAGCTGGATAACGGATTAGATTGGTTTACAGGAATTACAGCAGGTAAGTAGGTGTCAAGGCAGGTTCCTTAAGCAGTGACGTCTATTAGCTCAAGAACTCCTAAAAAGGACAATTACATTCACTAGTGCAGTGGTTCCCAAACTTTTGCAGTTCGCAGCACCCTTAGAGTTTCCATAATTTTTTAAGGCACCCCTCCAAAATAATTACTGAGCAGTCCTGTTTTAGAAGTAGTTGGGTCAAAAAATGTAATAAGTATTTAGGTCAGGACAGAAATACTTATTTAGTTGTATGCAAAAATGCCCACTCTACATCCAGACTGTCACACTGTCCCCCTCCTCTGCCCTCTGTCTCACTGTCCTCCTCCTCTTTCACACTGTCCCCCTCCTCTGCCCTCTGTCACACTGTCCCCCTCCTCTGGCCTCTGTCCCCCTGTTCTGGCCTCTGTCACGCTGTCCCCCTCCTCTGCCCTCTGTCCCTCTACTCTGCCCTCTGTCACGCTGTCCCCTCCTCTGGCCTCTGTCAGCTCTGTCCCCTCTCCTCTGCCACGCTCCCTCTCACTCTGTCCCCTCTGCCGCGGGAAAGCCAGAAAAAAACCAAACCAAAACATAAACACACCAATACTCGTAGTGCGGGGACCCAGCATTCTCCCTCTCACGCAGCTTGTCACTATAGTGACAAGCTGCGTGAGAGAGGAGGATGCTGGGTCCCGGCGCCGCGCGGATTGGTGAGTTTATGTTTTTTGTTTTTTTTTTCACTTTCCCGCGGCACACCTGGGAGCCGCGGCACACACTTTGGGAACCGCTGCATTAGTGTGAGGTTCAAGTGGTATCCAGACAGGTACAGATGGAATAATAATACATGGTCAAACAGCGCTCCTTTTTATACAGAATCTGACACAACTGTTAGCAGAGGGTAACATTGCCCCCTGATCCTAGATGGCTCAGCAAAGACTGATAAATCATATTCAATAATTACCATTAGGATGTAATATATCCTTTAACTGTGGAGCGTACGCAATTTATGCTTTAACAAAATTTACATTAATGTGTTATATTCTTGTATCCTGAGTCTACATTGGTCAGACAGGTTCCTGTCTGACAACAGGTAACGACCTCCTGCTGGGAGTTCAGGCTAACTCACACATCAAAAGGTCTCATTAGCATGTGGGACATTACTTAGAAAAGTTGCACAAATCCAATTTCCTTCCTTGGAATACTGTCTCAGCAATAAATACATTTCCTATACAAAAGTGCAACAATATAATAAAAATCAGTATATCTGCAATGATATAAATTAGCATACTGCGCTAATAATATAAATATATTTATAAAATAAGTTATTTATAAGTGATCCAGCCACACTTACTTTTATACACTTTTGGACTATGTTACAGCATCTTGGGGATGAGCATTAATAGATCTATGCTTGCCGTAAGTATGTCTATAATTTTAATGTATAAGGAGACTAGAAAATCTGCAAGGCATATGGCTGAGATTACAAGGAGGTGCAAGGCCACATGGTGATGTGTGGCTGTTAGGTACTATTTTCTATCACATCATTATTTACAATTAACCCTTTGTTGTCTTAAATACATTGGTATACACTGTAGTAATCAATGGTAGATCTGCCATCTTTGCAAAATATTAACACTCCTTGCTTCATGGTGTACTTGTAGAATCGTCATCATCAACATTTATTTATATAGCACCAGCAAATTCCGTAGCGCTTTACAATTGGGAACAAACATTAATAAGACAATACTGGGTAATACATACAGACAGAGAGGTAAGAGAACCCTGCTTGCAAGCTTACAATCTATAGGACAATGGGAGTTTGAAACACAAGGACATGAGCTACATCATATTGCACAATGGACCAGCTAGAATGCAAAGGTAAAAGTACTGAGTGGGCTGTGTGTGTTGCAATGTTGGTCAGAGGGTTGTTGTCTTGCGTTAGCAGTGTAGAGGATGGTAATAGGGTAATCTAGGGAAATTAAGATGGTGGTTGAGGAATATCATAACCTTGTCTGAAGAGGTGGGTTTTCAGTGAACGCTTGAAGGTTTGAAGACTAGAGGAAAGTCTTACTGTGCATGGGAGGGAATTCCACAAAGTGGGTGCAGCCCGGAAAAAATCCTGTAACCGAGAATGGGAGGATGTGATGAGAGTGGAAGAGAGACGTAGATCTTGTGCAGAATGGAGGTGTCAAGTTGTCAATTGTCAAATTTTGCAGCATTACAATAGCATCATTTAATGTTAAAAGATCTCCCTAATTATTTGCATGTTTAGCTATTCATTACAAACGTTTTTTTCCTTACTTGTTACTCTTTGTAGGAGACAGCATGTACCCTTTCCTTCACTCCCCACTTCCGTTTTAAATCCACACACGGAGCAAGAAGTTGCATACAATTCTGCACATACATCCGCCAGATTAGTTATAGAGGTGACTTTTGGCCATTTAAAGCCCAGATTCCACTGCCTTGACCAATCCGGTGTATGCGACCTATGTTGTAGGCAACATAATTGCTCTGTGTGTGGTATTCTATAACATCACCATCAGGAGTGGGGTTCCATGGGTGGAAAAGGCCAAGGTTGCTGGTCAGGAGGTGGAAGACGTTGATGCTAGTCCTCCAGATTCCCAAGACTATTCCAAAGTACTTTTTGGTTTTTGCTTAATGCTTAAAGTAAATGGGAAAAAAACCAAGGAAACCATTTTTTCCTAATGTTGTTTATTGTGGAAAAAACAAACAACAAAAAGTGACAAACAAAACCACACATGCAAATATAAATAACAAGGAAACATTTTTTTTATTCTTTCATGCTTGCCTACATTTGGAGTGGTGGATCTCTTTCCTTGACTTCTTATTATCTGTGATGTGGATTGCAACAATGTTGGTGACACAGAGGGCAGTGGGGCAGCAGAGGGTGGAGGGGCAACAGAGGGCAGTGGGACAACCGAGGACATTGGGGCATGAAAAGGCATTGGGGCTGGAGATACCAGTGGGGCTACGGTGTAAACTTGGGGAGGATAGTGAGGGTAAATCTTGTTAGGATAGGGAGGGTAAACTTGGGCAGGATAAGGAGGGTAAACCTGGGGAGGATAACGAGGGAAAACTTGTGGCATAAGGGCTTCAGTAGGGAGGAATTTGGCAGAGGGCAGGAGTGAGGAAATGTGGCATAGGGGAAGGAGTGGTAGCCACCATAATCAGGGTGCTAGGGAGGACCCCCAGGAGGAGCTCATGGAGGACCCCCAGGAGGAGCTCATGGAGGACCCCCAGGAAGAGCTCATGGAGGAGACACAGGAGGAGGTCCTGGATGAGGCACAGGAGGAAGGTCTAGGGAGGCCCAGAAGGAGTGCCAAGAAATATTGTACTCCTCACTGTCAGTTACCCCAAACCCAGAGCATTCCCAACCCACCAAAATCCCATTCCCAGACTTTTTATGTAAACCAAGTGGAGGAGACAGGGATCCAGGCCCGAGTATATAAGTATCTTAATGTAATAATGTAGTCTAATATTAATTATTTTGCTTTGCAAAATAAAAAACCTTTCTTTCCTAAATGCGACCTTCCCTAGGCCTAGGCAATGTTTGCCATTCCACAGGTTTCCGTCATCAAGGACCTGATACGTGTTTATTGGCAAGAAATCTCACACCCTCTCACCCCAATATATCTGCATGTGTCTGCAAAAGTATTAGTCCTCTGGCTACTACTGTGTTCAGCATAACATAAACCTTTGCAGGGAGCTTCACTGAATATATCACTTCTGAACTCTGAGCTTGGAACATGTGTGAACTAAGTGCACCCTTAGTGCTAAGATATGTTTTAAAAATGTTACAAGATTACAATTGTAAAATGTTTTTTATTCCCTTGTTTTTCCAACCGTTGAAAAAATACCACCAGCTCAGGCTTACATCCCAGCAGCCCATGTGCACATCCCAGCAGCCCATGTGCACATCCCAGCAGCCCATGTGCACATCCCAGCAGCCCATGTGCACATCCCAGCAGCCCATGTGCACATCCCAGCAGCCCATGTCCACATCCCAGCAGCCCATGTGCACATCCCAGCAGCCCATGTGCACATCCCAGCAGCCCATGTGCACATCCCAGCAGCCCATGTGCACATCCCAGCAGCCCATGTCCACATCCCAGCAGCCCATGTGCACATCCCAGCAGCCCATGTGCACATCCCAGCAGCCCATGTGCACATCCCAGCAGCCCATGTGCACATCCCAGCAGCCCATGTCCACATCCCAGCAGCCCATGTGCACATCCCAGCAGCCCATGTCCACACCCCAGCAGCCCATGTGCACATCCCAGCAGCCCATGTCCACATCCCAGCAGCCCATGTGCACATCCCAGCAGCCCATCATTTTGAAATTAACAAAAAAGAAAAAAGATGAAACTTTTGGAGAGATATTGGGCCTGATTCATTCAGGAAAGTAAGGCAAAAAAAAGGAGTAAGTTTTCTCCTGGACAAACCATGTTACAATGCAAGGGGTGCAAATGAGTTTATTATTTTGCACATACGTTAAATAATACTGGCTGTTTTTTCATGTAGCACACAAATATTTGATAGCTTTATTTCAACATTGAAATTTGAAGTTGATCTAGATCTTGCCTTATCCCAACTATAAATCTGTCCCCACATTTTAAATTTACCTCTCCCTCCAATGCAACATGGTTTTGCCAAGGTGCAAAATTACTCCTCTTTTTGCTTTCCTTTCCTTAATGAATCGGACCCATTATTTTAATTCTTATATTTTATTTTGATTTTTAAATGTGTTCTAAAAATTATTTGATAAAAAGTTATTTGTTGAAAAAAAATGTGTGTGTGTGTCCTATTTTTGTAAAGAAAATGTGTACTAAGGTACATTTGTACCATAATGAAGGAGCATTTGGAACGTAATAGAATATATATGGAATATATGAAATAAATTTGACTGGGCATAATGATGTGTGATGAGGGGACCAGGGATAGAAAGTAAAGTGACTTGTCCCCTCTTAGTGTGAGAAACAAGGTACAGTTGGTCTGAGAGACAATCCTGTTTCCTCACTTATTATATGGTAGCACAACACAGTACAGCCATTATAATCACACAGTATATGACAGCACAGCCATTATAATCACTCAATATATGGCATCACAGCTATTATAATCACACAGTATATGGCAGCACAGCCATTATAATCACACAGTATATGACAGCACAACCATTATAATCACTCAATATATGGCAGCACAGCCATTATAATTACACAGTATATGGCAGCACAGCCATTATAATCACACAGTATATGACAGCACAGCCATTATAATCACTCAATATATGGCAGCACAGCTATTATAATCACACAGTATATGGCAGCACAACCATTATAATTACACAGTATATGACAGCACAGCCATTATAATCACTCAATATATGGCAGCACAGCCATTATAATTACACAGTATATGACAGCACAGTCATTATAATCGCACAGTATATGGCAGCACAACCATTCTTATCGCACAGTATATGGCAGCACAGTCAGTATAATCGCACAGTATATGGCAGCACAACCATTATAATCGCACAGTATATGGCAGCACAACCATTATAATCGCACAGTATATGTCAGGACAGCCAATTTAATCGCACAGTATTTGACAGCACGGCCATTATAATCACACAGTATATGGAAGCACAACCATTCTAATTGCACAGTATATGGCAGCACAGTCAGTATAATCGCACAGTATATGGCAGCACAACCATTATAATCGCACAGTATATGGCAGCACAACCATTATAATCGCACAGTATATGTCAGGACAGCCAATTTAATCGCACAGTATTTGACAGCACAGCCATTATAATTACACAGTATATGACAGCACAGTCATTATAATCGCACAGTATATGGCAGCACAACCATTCTTATCGCACAGTATATGGCAGCACAGCCAGTATAATCACACAGTATATGGCAGCACAGCCAGTATAATCACACAGTATATGACAGCACAACCATTATAATCGCACAGTATATGTCAGGACAGCCAATTTAATCACACAGTATATGGCAGCACAGCCAGTATAATCGCACAGTATATGGAAGCACAACCATTCTAATTGCACAGTATATGGCAGCACAGTCAGTATAATCGCACAGTATATGGCAGCAAAGCCATTATAATCACACAGTATATGACAGCACAGCCATTATAATCACACAGTATATGACAGCACAGCCATTATAATCACACAGTATATGGCAGCACAGCCAGTATAACAGTATATGGCAAACATGAGTGTAAGGAAGACATCGCACTCCTGTGCGTTCCTCTGTCAATCGGAAATACAATTGCATGTCTTACACAAATGTACATCTGCCGGTGATTTACTAGAGGGGCAAATAATAACGCACTGTGCGCCAGCTTTAACATAACTGACTTAGTACTGTATCCATCAAGAAACGTATCGCCCATACACGTTTGAATACTTAGACAACAAAACGTCTCCTTGCTGAATACGGACATGTGTAAGCTCAATGTACGTGAGTTTAAGTAAAATGCTCCTTATGTTCACTTTTGTTCTTTGATGAATCAGGCCCTATGTAATTCTTCACATCCAAAGACCTTTGTATCACTGGCAGGTTATAATATTTTGAGAGTTATTAAGTTAACAAACAACATAAAGTAATAACCTGACCTGTAAATAATTGTAAAACAATTGCAGCATGATGCTTATTGTTATCATTTATTTATATAGCGCCACCAAATGACATAGCGATGTACGGAGAATATTTGTCATTCTCATCAGCAACATTCATCACATTTGATTGCAGAAGTTATAGCCAATACTCACACAGTTATTATTACATCTGTCATCACTCCAATTATTTTCAGATTCTAAACATTCTTCTCTGAGCACCAGTGTTTTAAATAGTGGAAATTGTATAAATAACGTCTAATATGCTTACTAACTGGAATCCAAATGTATGCAGATGATGCCATTATATTTGTAGAAAGATCTCATTTGAATGACACGGAAGTCAAAATAGAATTGCAACAGGTGATAATTCACTGTAATAAATCATTAAATGCATCAGCTAATCAGATGCTTAAATGACTGCGTTAGATACTTCTCGATTTGTGGAAGGCAGTCTGAGATTTGCATAAAACCTTCAATGTCAAACATATTTTCACAGCTTTTTTTTTCTCTTTTTTTGACTTTTTCAGCTACAGATTGAGATTTTGTCATAACCATTTTGTTTTACATTTTAAATGTTATTATTATTATTATTATTATTATTTTTTATTTATGTATTTATTTATTTATTTTAAAAGCCAGGCTTGCATTTTGTCCATCTACATGTTGTTGTATTTCATCTATTGTCACTCATGCTCCTCCAATCGTCAACAATTTGATAGAGCAAGAGATTGTATTGAACGATCAGATTGCAACATGTGTGCTGAGCTCAACCACAAGAGAATCGCGCCAAACCTCCATCGTTCCCTTTCATCAATGATCCGTTTGTGACCAATCTACCTACATTGTACACAACTAAATACTTTTCAAGTATAATTATACTGGATGTAGCGCCAACATACTCAGCAGCGCAGTGCTAGCAGGAAGAACAGTTTGAACATATCAGAATTAACAAAATGATAAGATCATCGTCGTCAGCTATTTATGCAGCGCCACTAATTCCGCAGCGCTGTACAGAGAACTCACTCACATCAGTCCCTGCCCCATTGGAGCTTACAATCTAAATTCCCTAACACACACAGAACGAGAGAAACTAAGGACAATTTAATAGCAGCCAATTAACCTACAGGTATGTTTGTGGAGTGTGGGAGGAAACCGGAGCACCCGGAGGAATCCCACGCAAACATGGGGAGAACATACAGTAGAAACTCCAAGCAGATAAGGCCAGGAATCGAACTCCGTCAGGCAGAAGTGCTAACCACTGAGCCACCGTGCTGCTCACAATGAGATACAACGTAACAAAACAACGAGAGCACCCTGCTTGCTACAAACGAAACGATTTAAGTCATTTAAGTATTAACGAGTTATGAATAAAATAAGTTAAATAGGAATTAGTGCCTTAAAATAATCTTGCTGTCCAATAAATTTTTTCTGAGTTTTACAGTAATTTTGTTACAATTTTACAAAATAATTAAAAATATTAGAGAGTAAAACACAGTTTATCATTTGCATGATACAATTATAGAGATTGAATGTGGCATAAAGGCAATTTGATTCTAACATATATGTTTTTATCCGTGCAATTTATTGTGCTTGTTTTGATACTTTTATTGGCTTTCAGATATATTTTTTTGTACGCTAGGCAGTTCTATTCCATACTTTCTATATATGCTTGTGTATTCAGCTTTGCTAAAGAATTGAAGAATCCATCGGTACTGTAGTCTTTTCTTTTAAATCAAGATACCTGAACTTTTATATTCATTAGTCTAAATGAAATGTCAAGTTTCAACAACTCCTACTTTGTCTCCCTTTCCTCGCGGAGTATACTGACAAGACGGTCGTGTGGCTGCGCACAGGGTAATCTTTGTATTATCATGTTCCAAACCAATAGGGTGGGAGATAAGGGGAGAAAACTCATAATATGCTATCCTTCAAAGTCATTTCATTGACTCCAGAAACAAGCTATCTTTAGATAGCAGAAAAAAAAGAAAATATTCTGATAAATATGAAAGACCCTGAACATCCCATTCATTTGTAGGAGGTAATAATTACAGCGGTGGTCCTTGTTACATCTTGCTTTTGCAAGGAGCTTTCTTGATGGTTTATTGAAAGATTATATCTATTTCATGTGACATGGAATATTTTGTACTTTCTTTATAAAGGCTTGGATTCCTTCCTCCAGCATGTTCAGCTGTGCAAGGAAAATGTTCATGGCTTATTGTCGAATCTATAGTTATACAAAAATATATTGCAACCAAAAATGTAATGGCTAAAAATAATGCATTGCAGAAACTAGGACAAGTGTGATATTTATCTAAAAATATATGATTTAAAAAAAACTGCCCTTTCTCTTGTCTGGTCAATCATGCTTGTCTTCCTCTACCAAAACTGAGATCATATAGCGTATTGATTAGTAATAGGCAATCTGATACACATCGGGGAGCTCAAGGAGACCCTCTAACGTTCAAAAGGGCTACACATTACCCTCAATCTTAGTATTAAGTTAAAACAATGCATTTAATGAACGAAAGAGACACCTGTCTATAACAACATGTCAGCTGCATTTTCAAAAACTGTTACAATAAACTATAACAAACTAATTTGACAGTAAAGCAGGAAGGAGCAGAGGCTGCAGGTGATATTTCGGAGGGGCACCTGTAGCCCATCCTTGATATAAGGGATTACGTTACGTGGCCCCTGGCCCTTTCATTGCTAACGTCGTTACACCTGTTGCTATACCACTACCATAGAGCCTTTAAAAATGTCCTGAACACCTAAAGACCACACGTGGCCACTTATGGCCACAGTATGCACAGAGGGAGGAGATTGTAATCGGCATACTGTAGTGCTTATGTAAGTCACTTATTATTATCCATTATTTATAAGGCAGGGATAAATTACACAGCATTCATAAGCATAACGAGGGGGGGTGGGGGTTCCTAGTGCCTGGAAACCCCCCTCCCAGCCTGGGGTACTGTATGCTTGAGGTGGCTGGACCCTGCCCCGGGACCAGCCACTTTGCAGATTGTGTGCAGATCGTTTCTGTCTGCACTGTTCACAGCCATCTCTCCCCAACAAGTATTGAAAGCAACAAGAACAGGTAGGAGAGAGCAGGACAGTCTGCCAACTGTTCTGACAGGACTTTGTCCTCATTGTAGGGAGAGTTGGGAGGTATGTCCCGCTTCACACGGCTCTGCTCGAAAAGGGAGAAGCTGTGTTCCCCTAACAGTAGTGCACGCAGCATTGCCCGTGTATATGATGGGGATAGGAAGAGTTGGAGAGAAGCCCAGCACTGTCTAATATTTTAGCCACACCCTGAAGCATGCTGGTCACGCCCACTGGCTATGTGGCATGGAAACTCCTCTCTACAAATTCTGCTTTTGCCCCTGGCATTATTGTACAATAAGTGGAGGTTACCAACAGATTACATGAAGTTAGGGAAGGTGACAAGGAGCTTACAATGAGGTGCTGGAAACAATTTAGACATAAACTATGAGGGCTGGAGTATCAGCATGAGCTTGTGTGCAGAAGTAGGACCATTTAGTGTGGATGCCTGGGGAAGCAGTATAACAATTGACACTAGTTCCAGGACACAAGCTTGGATACAGGTTATTTGTTTTCTATATCTGTCAAGAAAACCATAAGCCCCAAAAGAGTCTATGGGGCTGAGTCATTAAGGAGAGCAAAGCAACAAAAAGAGTAAATTTGCTACTGGTCCAACCATGTTACAATACAAGGGGTGCACATTAGTTTGTTATTTTGCATTTAAGTTAAATACTTTTTTCATGTAGCACACAAATACTTGATAGCTTTATTTTTATACTGAAATTTAAAAGTGATCTAGGACATGCCCTACCCCAACTATAAATCTGTCCCCACATTTTAAATTTACCTCCCCCTTCAATGCAACATGGTTTTGCCCAGGTGCAAAGTTACTCCTTTTTAATGCTTAGATGAACCACAGAAACAAGGTTATAGGCTTCTCTCTTCCTGGCGGCTATCTGTGACACCATACATCTTGTCCTTTGGTGCTGGTTACTCTATTGTTCCAAGTTAGTATAAAGCTAGTAATAATGAAGCTAAGTAAAATACTTTTTTAAAGTGCTAATTCTTCAGGGATCATTGAAAAAGGTCAAAGTTGTGGAGAGTTTATAGCCAAAAAGAAAAGAATCAGGAGTGGATCAACAACCCTTTCAATGTAGTATATATGGAGAAGACCCTTCAAAAGATCGCAAACCAAGTGCACACAGAAGGTATAACTCTTGCAATATAGACCCAAAATAGTTGAAGACCTTCTTGACCCAGAAGACGACTTATGTTCCACCATTGGATGCCAGCTCAAATTCCGTAGGACACTATGGATGTCTTCTAGGTGTGCAAGTAAGTTGCTGTGTAAAGGTGTATGTTTGGAAAGTCGTATTAGTGTTTTGGGTAATTATATTAATATACCTCTTGCAATTTAAATTAACTACAAATAGAAGAGATTGATCAAATGAACATAGTCTTTAATGTACGTGTAAATAAATCAATATTTTAGGTGAACTATAACAATAGAGTAAGAGTAGAGATAATAAGGAGATTACAGAGATGTTGTAGTACGTTAATCATCTATCACTGATGCCATGAATGTAAAATGGAACCAGTTTGAACAAGATTGGAACATTAACATCTATAAAGTCATGTTGCAACAACTGAACAAAAGATGGCCACAGAGAGGGGGAGATTTACTACACTGGGGTAAAGTGAAAAGGAGAGTAAGGGACATACAGGAAAAGATCAAATAAAACTGAATTAGAGAAGGAAACCAAAAACACACAGGGAAGAAAAAAATAATGGAAAATAATCAGACTGTCACGGTTTCACAATAATGTCACGATTTCACAATGCGAATCCCACAGTTTGCCCAGGTTAGTGCTACTCAAGTAGGGCGCGGAGTCTAACGAGGAGACAGTATTCACCAGGGACCGCCGCAACGTCTGTCTCGTAGGTCGCAGCCCCTACTAAGAGTACCGAGCGAAACCCTTTGGGAAGGTCAGCTGTGATGGTAAGCAAAGAAACATAGAGAGGGTTTTCAGCTCTGCGGATGAACAGGTTATCACACTGGAACAGGGGATAGAGCGTCAGCTCTGCAGTCAAGCCAGTTACCACACTGGAATGGAGTGAAGAGAGTCATCTCTGCGGACAAATGTAGAGGGTCAGTCTGCGGACGAACAGGTTATCACACTGGAACAGGGGATAGAGCGTCAACTCTGCAGTCAAGCCGGTTACCATACTGGAATAGAGTGAAGAGAGTCAGCTCTGCGGACAACTGTAGAGGGTCAGCTCTGCGAACAAATAGAGAATCACACTGGAACAGAGGATGAAGCATCAGCTCTGCAGTCAAGCCGGTTACCACACAGGAATGGAGTGGAGAGAGTCAGCTCTGCGGACAACTGTAGGTGCACAAGGAGGAAGCCACGTCTAGCACCAGGAAGGTGACTAAAAGAACAGGCACTGGATGTCCAGGGGAGGTGCCTTTAAACTTTGGAGCCAATTTGTCTGGCCAATAGGGGAGCAGCAGAGGTTTTTAAAGAGAACGGGTCTTTGCATGCGCAGACCCGAATCCAAGATGGCGGCACCCGGGACATAGCGGACCGCTGGCGAGAGAAGGTAAGTCTGCCAGGGGTCGGGTTCCCCACCCGATCACCCGGTGTGTGACACAGACGTTAATGTGTAGACATCGAGATCCTAAGGAAGTTATAAAGTACGGCTAATTCTCTACAGCTGAGTCTTGGTGTGGGTCCTAGAAGGGACTTGATGTTCTTTTGATGTTCTTCTGCAAAATGTGCTCTTTCATCATTTTAAGTAGAAGTCCACATTTGCTGCCCTTCATTATACCTAATAGACTCTGTGGATATTATTTGCTGATAGAACCCTTTGCCTATCTATTATAGTTTGTTAGATACACACTATAGTTATTATTATTATTATTATTATTATTAATTTTTATTTATAGGGCGCCACAAAGTATCCGTAGCGCCGTACAAGGACAAACAATGGCACAGTACAAGGTGAAACAGCACAGTACAAGTAACAGTAAGCACTATAACTCTGGGGGCTCAGGCACAGCATGTAAGAGAGGGAGGGAGGGGAAAAGTGAGTATAGGCAGGTAACTATGGCCCAAGAGGGTGGGCACGGATGACAGGTTGAGAGTCACTGAGGGGAGCGGAGAGAAGCGAGAGGAGACAGAGGGCAGAGGGACTGAGAGGAGGTGAGCTGAGTAGCTGGAGAGCGCAGTTAAAAGGGATGGAAACAGAAGGTAGGAGAGCCCTGCTCAAAGGAGCAAACAATCTAAAGGGAGGGGAAGACAGACAGACACATGGATGAGACGGAGAGACGGGAGAAACGGAGACGGAGTCGAGGAAGGGGGAGAAGGGAAGAAGGGATGAGAAAGAGAGGTAGCCGACCGGTGGGAGTTTAGGCATGAGACTGGAAAGCTTTAAGGAAAAGGTGGGTTTTTAATGTTTGTTTGAAAGAGGACAGATTAGGGGAAGTTCTGATGGAGCGGGGGAGCTTGTTCCAATGGAGGGGAGCGGCGCGGGAGAAGTCTTGGATACATGCGTGAGAGGAGGTAATCAGAGGGGAAGAGAGGCGACGATCGTTGGACGACCACAGTGAGCGGGAGGGAGTGTGAATAGAGATAAGGTTAGAGATGTAGAGAGCAGTGGAGTTGGCGAGGGCCTTGTAAGTCAGAGTGAGGAGCTTGAAAAGGATTCTGTAGGGGAAGGGGAGCCAGTGAAGGGCTTGGTAGAGTGGGGATACAGAGGTGGAACGGCGAGAGAGGAAAATAAGCCTAGCAGCGGCGTTAAGTACAGATCTAAGGGGAGCGAGATGAGAGAGGGGGAGGCCGATAAGGAGAAGGTTGCAGTAGTCCAAGCGGGAGATAATCAAAGAGTGGACGAGATATTTGGTGGCATCCTGGGAGAGGAAGGGCCGAATGCGGGCAATGTTGCGAAGCTGGAAACGGCAGGATTTGGCGAGAGAGTGAATGTGAGGGGCAAAGGAGAGAGAGGAGTCGAGGATGACACCTAGGCAGCGGAGTTGGGGAACAGGGGAGATAGATGAGTTGTCAACAGTGATGGAGAGGTCAGAGGGAAAAGAGGTACGAGAGGGAGGAAAGACAATGAGTTCAGTTTTAGCAAGATTGAGTTTAAGAAATCTAGAGGACATCCAGGAGGAGATGGCAGAGAGGCATGTGGATACCCTGGAAAGAAGGGAGGGAGAGAGATCAGGAGAGGAAAGGTAGAGTTGAGTGTCATCAGCATAAAGGTGGTACTTGAGGCCGAAGGAGCTGATGAGTGCACCCAGAGAAGAGGTGTATAGTGAGAATAGTAAGGGTCCAAGGACAGAGCCCTGAGGGACCCCTACTGGAAGGGAGGAAGAAGGGGAGAGAGAATCAGAGGTTGACCACGCCAGGGAGCCACAACCACAATGGTGGCTAGGATGAACATTTGTGGACAACACAGGAGATGGTTACATTAACGGGTGTGGGCATTCTGAAGTTCAATGGACAAACATCTCATTAACCTCTTTGCCCATTACACAGGGATCCTACAGCAGTGTTTGCCAACTCCGTGATCCATGCTGGCCAGCCAAGACCAAGTGGTTCAATGAGTTGGTTATACAAAAAAAGCTAAAAATCTTAACAATTAAAACAACACTGATCATACTAATGCATAGCAGTGGTTTAAAAATGTATGAATGAACTAATTGATGTGTGTAAGGTAACTCTAAATTAAATAAAGTTCACTCATTCAAATTCATTTGGGAAGAGACAAGACTGTAGAATGGAAGCAGTACATAATTGGCAAGAACCTTTCTGTGATAATGTAACATGCTACAGTACATTGCAAGTTTAAATTATTCATTTAGTTTTTCCTACATAAATTACAATTGTGTGAGAGCCAAATCCATAGCAGATGTTTGCTCATCAGTAAATATGGTAAAACACTTGGTGAAATATTTAGAAGGGATTTCTATATGTCTATTGAGGCTCTTAGGCTGGCTGTCAACACAGCATATATTTTTCCATAGTGATCTATTAGGAAGAACACTGCAAGGGCTGTGTGTTTTGTACAAGACTGTCATTGTCTTGAAAAGGGTAAAGAATGTAACAATTTGTTTAAATTGTCTAAAATTGAAAAAGAAAGGATATCATGGCTCGGGATAAGGATAGACTCCAAGGTCTCTTGTGCTTTGTATCTGTTGTAAACTTCTATATTTTCTATAAAAAAAATATTCCACTTTTTGATGGCACACTACGTTGTGTATTGTAAATATAATTTCCAGATTCATAAATTAAAAAAAAAACTGTTCTCCCCAGTGTAACCTTGATATTACAGATCCAAACAGAGATGGAGCATGGAACCGTGGCTCTTGGAACAAGCGTATGCTAAGTGCCTGGGGGGTGTGGCCAGCATGTGGGGGCAAGTTCAAGGACAAAAAAAACCAGCAGGGTCAGTGTAGAACTGGGGCATGGAGGACCCAGTGAGGGAATGTATTTGTAGGTGCCAGTGGAACAGCATGTCTATTATGTGGCTGGCTGTATTCCAGTGTAACCTAAGGATCTCCAGCTATTTTGGAACTACAAATTCTACAAATTCCAGCTTGCCTTCTGGTAGGATATGCTGTGCTTTGTAGTTCTACAACAATGAAGAGCCAGAGGCGCTAATAAATGTAAAGTGTCATTGACTGAAGGTCCACTTACCTTGCAGCTTGCATTATGGCTAGTCTGCTTCTTCTCTGTAGCTTCTCCAGAGCAGTACAGGTCAGCGGAGTTCATACACAAGGGAAACTTGTATTCTGGCCTGTCTGCTTCTTCTCTGTAGCTTCTCAGGAGCAGTAAAGGTCAGCGGTGTTCATTCACATTGGAAGCTTGTATTCTAGCCTGTCTGCTTCTTCTCTGTAGCGTCTCTGAAGCAGTGCAGGTCAGCAGAGTTCAACCACATGGGAAGCTTTTATTCTGGCCTGTCTGCTTCTTCTCTGTAGCTTCTCCAGAGCAGTGCAGGTCAGCAGAGTTCATCCACAGAGGAAGCTTGTATTCTGGCCTGTCTGCTTCTTCTCTGTAGCTTCTCCAGAGCAGTGCAGGGCAATGGAGTTCATCCACGTGGGAAGCTTTTATTCTAGCCTGTCTGTTTCTTCTCTGTAGCTTCTCCGGAGCAGTGCAGGGCAGCAGAGTTCATCCACATGGTAAGCAAAGTAAATATTTTATGTAATCGCTGTTAGGTTAAGGTCTTTTGCTATTCTAAAAAGACACAACACAAGAACCACATATAATCATTAGTGTTAGAATTAAGACTGTCTGTCTGGTAATTTGAATGTGCCGCTAATCCTGCGGCTGGGCGGTCCAGGCTGCGGGTTCGAATCCCCTCTTCTCCGCCTGACCACAGAACTGAGCAAGACATCAAGCAACCCTATACATCCAAGAATTAAGGCTATGCAATGGAATCATGTGAGCACTGACAAAAAAAAAAATATTGTTCTTTTTTTTATATTTATTGTAGCAATCAATGGAAATACTTGCACAGAAGATGCATGTCAGATGCAGAGATTGTGCAATAACAAACATTCACAAAATATTTAACAGTTCACGTTGATGGACAAAAAAAAAATCAACATGCTACATTCATTGCAGCAATCAGCTACGTTGTGAAGCGAACGGCCAAACTTGAATGACTGCGCGGTGGAAACATACCAAAAAGTGCAAAGGGATTACAAAAGACACCTGATAATTAACTCCAAATCAAAACAACATCTGGTTAACTGGTTCCTGATCCTCATATAATGCTCAGCTTACATATGCTGTAATATTTTGGCATACACACTCCAAATCTCTGGCAAATAAGAGGAAAATGCATAGAGTTTGCAGCAGATTTTCTTCCCCCCAGCCGTTGTATAAATCTTCATTTATAGATGGGCTCATTTTCTACCCTTGTTCTTTTTAATTATTCTTATTATTTTTATTATAGATTTCTGTCAGCGTGTATGGAAGGGGAAATAAACACAATTAAAATAAAAACATACACTTAAGGATCCTTCAGACCAGATATTTAAATTTTTATATATTTCTGTATGTTACAAATACAGCAAATCCTATGCAGCCTTATTATCCTGGGGAGTTGTAGTACTACCTTTTGGCTCTCTAGATGGCGCTCTACTGTTGGCTCAGGTAGAATTAGGATCCTCTGCAATATAGTGGGGTGAGGCGCAGTGACGCCAGCTCGTGTGGTTGGATGTGTACCGTAAATACTTCACTCAACATGATTTTCTAATTTCAAGAGTTTACTGAAGTAAACACATGCAAACACACCTTCTACTTTAGCAATAAACACTACCCCCCCAAATAACTATTTATTTTCCCACAATTTTGCCAACTCTTATAAATACAACTACTATAAATATATTACTCAGACATAGGGGTTAATTTATAAACTGGCAGCGTGAGAGGTTAGCAAGTGCTGTTATGGTATGTCATAAAAATACTGCCACCCCCTCAGGTCATTTTGCACAGCTAAAAATCTCTGACACCCCACAAAATTAGGAAAATACATCTGCAAATAGAAATAGTGTAATCGACTTCAGCTAAGTCCTCAAAGAAGTGGGAAGGACATTTAGGGTCAATGGGGTTTGGGGCTATGGACAGCTAAGGTATTTGATGCAGGGGCGCACTTAGGGTGGGGTCCTGTTACCCAGAACCCCCCTTTCTCTAATCATGGAACCTCCAAGTTAGTAGCTATATAAAAAGCTATAACACATTGTTTGCAGCCTAGGACATGTTTCCATGAGCATCTGCATATGTTTTCATGAACATTGGCCTCAACAAAATGGCCACCATCACTTTTATCTCTAGTATATCATTTTTACAGTTTTGTATCTAGAGCTCTAGTGTTTGTTTGACATAGAAAATACAGAGAGTAAATGTCCTGTTATCATCTGCAGTCTGATGTGCAGCACTGGGTAAGTAACTAAAACACTCACTTTAATAGTTTGTATTTTAATTGGATGTGACAGAGGATTAATATTAGTTTTGTATGAGTAATATTAATTTGGGTGCTCACATTATTGTACAGCTTACTTTATGCCTCATTCATTTTTATGTAACATTGTATTACATTTATGTACATTTTACTGTTCTAATTTTAGTTTTCATATCTGAATACAGCGCTACGGCCTAATTTCTGTTTTGTATGCAATTCTGAATTGTTTTGCTATGCTGAATGTGTGAACACTGCACAGTACTACTTCTCTGTATGTAATTTCCATGCTATGCATATATACACTGCACAGTTCCATTTCTCTTTATGTCATTTCCATGCTATACATATATACACTGCACAGCACTACTTCCATATATGTAATTTTAATATACATTTGGACACTGCACAGTACTATTCACTTTATGCAATTCTTGCTCTGTACATATGGACACTGCACAGTACCACTTCTCTTTAAGTCATTGTCATACTGTACGTTTGAAAAAAATCTCCTCTCCCGCCAAAGGTCTCGGAAGCCCGGTGTTTTTTTTTTTTTAAAAAAAAAATGAAAGTTAAATTTAAAATATTAAAATAAGTTAGAATTACCGGGGTGTCACAAAAATTTCCTGATCAGGGTCAAATTTGGAAACAGGGGAGCAAACGCCTCTCATTAGCTGCTTCTGTATCCGTTGTTATGAGATTACTTACGTCTTACACTCTGTGACGCAACCAAACTTCCTTCTTACAGTCAAACAATTTCACTACAAAAAAGTGTCTGTTGACGGTTTATTGCAGCAAGGATGCTTTTCTTTTGTTTTCGCTTGTTCCAAAATCAAACATTTGTAAACCCCCCTCTAGAAATCCTGCGTTTGCCCCTTGTGGCGGTACAGAACAAGGAAAACCGGGCACTAATGCAAATAACACCCAGTCTGCATAAGAATGCACAAGTACAACAACCTAGTTATAAAAAGGAAAATAAAATATTTCTCACTTGTAGACTTGGGGGTCTATTTGACAAGCGGAGAAGAGCCAAAATACCGGTATAAACGTAGGGGAAAGGCTCTTTCAATGGTTTCTTATTTATAAAAAGGTTCTATGATTTCTCTGTCCTTAACTATTTACCGGCGCTTACTGTGGTCCCCACGGACCTCTATGTGCACAGCGTGCAATTAATTGAACTGCAAAAAGCCAGGCTTTTGCGCCTAAGTAGCGGGATCTCAAGATGACGCTATTCGACTTTAACATCCGATCCAGCTGAAGTCTCTCCGACTTCGTTGCATCTCTCACGGGTCAAAACACAATGAGTATTCGCATATCGCTTCCTCCTTTCTGTTGCCGATGAATAGGAAATAATTATAGTGGAGGAGGATGGTCTTAGTCGGGGCTCCCACAGCAGTCCCAGAATCGTAAATATCGATGGTACATCATTATGCATTGTTGTGATTTCAGCGATACATATTGAAATTTTCCACCCCCCATGATAAACAGACTCCTAAGCGGAGTATGTATAAAGCTCTAAAATCATCAGCCATTATTTGATTGAATATTGGTTTAGCTCAGTGATGTCACTAATCAATTAATAGGATTAATATACGTTCAGTCCACTGTCTGCTTGTGATAGATACTCTTTAAGGTAGTAAAAAATTAAACGCTATAATAAAGCATTTTTTCTATCAAAATACATCATAATGTTTAATGATATTTAATACTGCATAACATGTGCTACAGGACATAGTTTCCTCTAATATGATTTGTGATTTATAATATAAATTTTAATGCTTTTTCCATCTTACAAACATGTATTCCATTAGCGCAGGATTACTTTTGCTTGTTCCAAAGATTCCATAGTCTTGTCAGGAGATAACAGGGATGGAGCCAGCTTCGAGCTCCGAGCCTTTAAATATGGAACTTGCTTCCTGCATGAATAACTTCCTAACAATCCGCTGAAGGAGTCATTTCGCATCAGGCTGAAACCCCAAACCAAAATCGTTTTAATTTGCCAAGCACCTGCGAGAGAATTGCAGCTGCACGGCCCTGGGAAAACAATGAGGACTGTGACAGTCCATTAATATAACCCAGCCACTAGATTTGTTTGGGGAAGTCATTGATATAAAATTACACAGTGGCATTCCTGCAGACTGGCGGCCAGAAGAGATGTCTGTACGTCATTGCAATCTAAGGATTATTTGATCGCAGGAAACACATAACATAGGTTACTGTGAGTGTTATTCATACTCAGCACCATTAAGAAAGTTACTTGCTTATGACAAATACTCTTAACAATAAATATTATTGGCGTCAATATGTATTTAATAGATTAATCCCCACATTTGGCTGGCGCTTTATCCGTTTTCTGTACTTTAAATCACAGTAAACATCGAGAAAATGCAATGTGCTGATGACACGTTAATCTGTTGCGCAATACAGACAGAGCTCATCTACGAAGGGCGAGGGTGTTCCATGGAAAATACTGAGTGGGCGCACCATTGATTTAGTTTTGTGGAACACGATTATTGACAGAAGATAAATAGATGGGCAGGGTTCGATTTTAAGGGTGTTTCCTGCTGTATGGAGGGGTGTTCGGATATTTCCACCACGCTGCCTTGAAATTTGCATGTGCTCATAGCTTGTGAACCATTTTTGTGCCTCTATGTTACACCTCAACGGATAAGCTCCTTTCCAAGTCCACTCCGAGCAATGTCATTAAAAGTTTTACCCCCCCAATATGTAATAAATTAACCATGATGCCCCCTCACTCTCATCATCATCATTTATTTATATAGCGCCACTAGTTCCACAGCGCTGTACAGATAACTCATTCACATCAGTCTCTGCCCCATTAGAGCTTACAATCTAAATCCCCCTAACATACACACACACAGACCAAGAGAGACTAAGGGCAATTTTATAGCAGCCAATTAACCTACTAATATGTTTTTGGAGTGTGGGAGGAAACCGGAGTACCCGGAGGAAACCCACGCAAACAAGGGGAGAACATACAAACTCCACACAGATAAGGCCATGATCAGGAATCGAACTTATGACCCCAGTGCTGTGAGGCAGAAGTGCTAACCACTGAGCCACCATGCTGCCCATGATAGTAAGTTATAAGTGAGACTAAACCGGCCAGTATTTTCAAAAATGAACAGGTTATATATAATGAAAGGTGCCTCTAACGGGCTTAGAGGTTTCCATTTTTGCTCAGTGCATCTCTTGAGATTTTTCTGCTTCTTTGCACAGATGGAGACACACGTTTAGTTCATGGAGCCGCCCCAGAGAATGGAAGGAAGACATGCACCTTGATGTGCGCTCTTCAGATTATCCAAGGTCTTTTGCTATGGGCCTCAGTTTTATAAGGGAGGCCCATTTTTGTATATTTTTGGAGAGGCTGTCGGGGGAGCTGGAGTGCATCAAAAGAATGGGTCACATAGATAGGATTTTGTTTTTAAATATTAAATTATACTTCTTACATTTCTTACAGTCTTCCACCTTGAACAAGGTGCCCATCTTGCCTAAGGAGAGGTTGTAAGTTGCGTAATGTCTATACTTCAAAAAAATAAAATAAAATATATATATCTTTTGCTAAGTCACCTGGCTTTAACCTGCTCCCTGGCTGAGCTATCTGCCCTCCACCCTCTGCCTGTGTGTTCCTCATAGAAATGCAGGAAGAGGCCCACACTGATCAGGTCAAGTGGTCACTATGCTCTTCCTCCTGCACCTGTCTATAATAAATACAGAGGTGGCAGGAACAGAACTACTGAGGAGCCTTTGTTCTGCCTGTCACCAGCATGTTCCTCATAGAGATGCAAGGAGAGACCCACACTGATATGTCAGTGATCACTATGCTCTTCCTCCTGCACCTGTCTATAATAAATACAGAGGTGGCAGGAACAGAACTACTGAGAGACCTTTGTCCTGCCTGTCACCAACATGTTCCTCATAGAGATGCAAGGAGAAGCCCACACTGATAGGTCAGTGATCACTATGCTCTTCCTCCTGCACCTCTATAATGAATACAGAGGTGGCAGGAATAGAACTACTGAGGAGCCTTTCTCCTGCCTGTCACCAGTATGTTCCTCATAGAGATGCAAGGAGAGGTCCACATTATAGGTCAGGGATCAATACGCTCTTCCTACTGCATCTGTCTATAACAAATACAGAGGTGGCAGAAATAGGACTATGGAGGAACATTCATCCACTGTACTTTAATTTCCGCTCAGCACTTGTGTGAGCAGCATACACAGATGCAGGAGGAGGTGATTCTGGTCATTCACTGATCTCTCACATGCATCTTGATGAGGAGCACTCCGGTGATAGTTACTGAGTGGAGAATGGTGGAGCCGGCCTCCCTCAAATGGCACCTGGGCAATGTACGTTAAAAAACATGTTTGATAAACTAGCTTTAGTGTACAGCTCTACAACCCCTACCTATTGGATGAATTGTGGCCAGACTGGAACCTTTTTACTTATCTGATGAACGTGCCCAAGGATCTTACTATTCTGGGATAGGGTCTGAGATCTCTTAGCGTTGCTCCTCCTATGTCAAGGTCTTAAAAATCCCTGGTCATTCCTTCTATGCTACCCTCTCGAGAAAACATGACAAAACACTCAGATAAACTGGCTTCCCATATCCTGCAAAACGCCTCCTAGCCAGATTTTGTGAGAATCAATACCACCCCACTGCATTTCTTCCCTTATTTCTTATGTTTGGTTTATTGCATGCATTGAGAAAATCACCGACCACAGTGGCAAACGCAGGATTTGTAGAGGGGGGTTTCCACACCACGCCACCAGTGGGTGTGACCAGCATGCATGGGAGCGTGGCTATAGTTTTAGACAGTGCTTGGCTGCTCTCCAACTCTTCCTATCCCCATAATATACATGGGCAATGCTGCGTGCACTACTGTTAGGTGCACGCAGCTCTCCCTTTTCAAGCAGAGCCGTGTGAAGCGGGGGCAGGGTCTAGCCACTTCAATAATACAGTGCCCCAGGCTTGGAGGGGAGTGTCCAGGCACTAGGGAACCCCCCCCTCCCCTTGGTTTGCCTATGGACCATCTCCAGGTCAAGGACAACACTTGGGCCTCTAGGTTATTTTATCAATTAAACCCACACAGCTAACTGCTCCATCTTTACTCCGCCATCTCCCTCATAAAACCTGCTCGGAAACCCCAAATACTTTTTTCTCCAAAAACTTAACCCCATTTAATCGGGTGTTACCCCCAACTCTTTTTTTCAAAGTTTATACAACCTGATGGTTTCATGAGATATTGAACTCCTCCCCTTAATTTCTACCTATCTAACTATACTTCATTTCATTTAATTTATCAGTTAATCAGATATTGGTTTTGTGTACTAATGTTACCATATAGATATTCAACCTTTTTTTGTATATTTGCTATAAAAAATTATATTATTTTTATTATATCTATTTATACTTTTTATATTTGTTTGTTGGCAACAGTATCTGATTGATGTTAAAAAGTTTTTTTTAAAAAAACAACTCTGTAAAATCTCTTAATTTTAAAAATGTACATATAGTACACATAAGAAAGGATGACACATTTTTACCAGAATATTAACACTACTATTGTCATTTTTTTTTTCAATATTCAAAAGCTTCCATGTAAGTAGATAAAAGTATATACAATTAGAGAGTGCGGTGGATTAACCTCTTTTTTTGCCCGTAATGGACAATCACAGTTTCAAGCATTGTAAAATATTTAAAAAGGACACTTTACTTTTTAGTTGGGGCACCAGGTATTAAATGTTCTAACCTGAAAAAGGGTGATGTAAAACTGTGAGATTGAAGTAATTCTTATGATGTACAGCATTACATTCAGCAACCGGTAGTGCCCTCTATGTGATTATCAAAATAAATGTCAAAGCCAGTGAGCTGAAAAAAGTTTTTTAAACCCAATGAGGACACAGAGGATTAAATATATTGGATTAAATATACATCTGTTCAACCCTGTATGAGGGTGAGTGATTACTGTGCTATACAGAGAACACTGTGGGGCTGATGCGGAGTGAGCACTACGCCAGTTTGCGCAGCGTATTTTGTGTGAAATAGCTCTGCGCATGCACATATAAGTGGCTGCATGCTTATGCGCCTGTGCAGATTGGTGTGATTCTGGCAGACACGCCCGATGCCCCCAGAGAGGCGGGTGATGGGGAGAAAAGGGCGTTCTAATGTGAGTGCAGTCACAGACACTCGCACTACAGGCTTGTTCAATAATATTTGCGGGTGGTCAATACAAGTACAAATAGTTGACGGCAGTCGCTAGCAATAACTGTGGTGATGCCAACAAAACAGATGGTTATAACATGAGCGTACCTGCATGTGATGCAGGCATGGAGTACACCTGGCGCACAAACTACTGGTGCAGACCTTCAGGTATCTTGCAGCTTTGCATATCCCCGCAATAGTGGCTTTTTAAGTGAACACAATTTGCAACTTCATTTTGGGGAGGAATTATGGACAAGTCTTCATCAGCCCCCTGTATGTTTTCTATTTTGAGGAACAACTGTTGAATGAAAACTTGGAACAAAGATTGAGCAAGTTAGTGTGAATGTATTTACATGTACCTATCACAGGTGAGCACATTTAATCACTTTGAAATTAGCCTTGGCGCGTGTGGATTTTATACTCTCCATAAAAACTGTGTACATATAATGGGCCTGATTCCTGTTGGACGAAACCGGCACGCAAGTTGCATTTTAAAGAAGAGCATGGAACTGGAGTGTAGTTCCCACTGCATTCAAATCCAAGCGGATCTCCAGATAATTTTCAAATTGAGGGTAAGTACACTCTGCCTAAACGTCACTTGCCGTATGTAGACAGAGGGAACGGACTTCTATATACGCACAAGTGTCTGTTGACTAAAAGGTCACATTAGAACACTTAAACCAAATGTATATTATAAAATAAATGGACAACTATTAACAGTATAGTCATTAACTAAATATTTTTTTTTTTTTTTTTTTACACTAAATACATAAATCAACATGCTTTAAATGTGTTCTGTACATACAATGGGTTTATAAGTCTCTCTTCTTGCATACTGTCACTTTTGTAATAGAGATAGCCACTGACTGGTATTAACACAGCTAGACTGAGAGGCGCGGAGTCTAACGCACCCCCAGTGTTCACCAGGGACCCCCGCAAGGAAGTATCGGCTCAGCTGTGTGAGATGCGCAGGTCGCGGTTCTCTCAGGTAGTTACCAGTGCAATAGGGTGTACACAGGATGGCCGAGGAGAAGTACAAAGGGGAATCCAGAAGAGTGGTCAGGAAAGCCGAGGTCAGAAACATAGCGGACAACAGGTACCAAATCACAAGGGCAAAGGAGTAGTCAAGGAATAAGCCAAGGTCAGATTCAGGATAGCAACACAGGAACAGGGAGAAGGACACAGGAACGCTGATGATGGTGAACCAATACTCTGGCAATGAGGCTGGAGAAGGAGGAGGCTAATATAGGGGGAAATGACCCTCGATAGGAGGAGATGGAGAGTTCTGGCGGTCAGAGCACATCTGACTGCTGACAGAGACCCGAGGAGAGTGCCCTGTTGCCTAAAAATGGGACGCGGCCACAGCACGCATGTGTGCAGGGAACCAGGAGCCGGAAGCCATGTTCCGTTGCTAGGCAACGTGGCACCGATACGTGTAGTTTTTAATACAAAGACTATACCGTGTCAGTCATCACTATCAGTCAGTACTTACACATATCCTATAGCTGGTGCAAGTGATACGGCTGGAACCAGGAGTGTTTACGAGATACCTAGAACTTGAATCGGCTGCATCTGCATTGGTACTGCCTTTACTGTACATGACCCAGGTTAGTCAGCCACTTACCACCTCCCAAGTCGTAAGTGTCATTTGTGTTCAGACACAAATTGCATACAATTGAGTTCATTTTCCTTTTCCTTAACCACTGCGCTTATTACAATCTTGTAGGTTTTATTGATCAGGTGACGCTGGTCTTTCGGTTTTGTAGTTTAAAAATTCTTCCATGATTAATTTATATTTAATATGTCACTTTGCATATATTTAGAATTGGCCCGAACACTATCAAAACTTGAAAATGTGCTGGGGGATGTAAATGCATAAGACACTATAACAAGCATAGGAATATTATGCCCAATCATCCCCAATGTACTCTATTTTAATGAATGTCATTATGATTTGATGTGTCTAATAATACAGTATAGGTGAAATGAAACATTAAAAGGGATGTACATAAAAACGGAGATAACTCTTTGTTCACTGAAGTGGAACCCAGCAGATGAAGCCGCACTCTGTAATCGCTGTCTGTTTCCTGTCAGACTGATTAAGTTGCATTGTCTCTGTTCCAAATGTAGGAATCAGCGGTGTCCCGTGGGGCCCAGCATGTGACCACCGGCTGAGACAGTCGGCTACTTCCCCGCGACTGTCTCAGCTTCTCCTAAGGAAACGTCAGTGCATGAGATAAATGGTACAAGTCTGATGGACACAGTCAGAAAATACTGATGTAACGTTCAGTGCTTTTGTGTCAGAATATAACAGACAGGTGTTCCAATTCCAAAATGTGCTAAAAAAAATAAATAGATAAAGCAAAATATAAAAGATATTTTAAGACACAGCTTAATATCGTCAATGCAATGGAGATAACTTACTACCGGTATCGTTTAGGCGGTGCAGAGAATCATTATATGTGCAATTGCGCATAGATTTGTGGGATTATATTGGTATAGTTGCGCACCCCTTGCTGTACCGCTGTTCTATGCACTAGATCAGGGGTGTCCAACCTTTTAGCTTCCCTGGGCCACATTGGAAGACGACGAGTTGGTTTGGGCCGCACATAAGATACACTAACAATAACGATAGCTGATCATCCAAAAAACCGTAGAAAACATAGTTAACATATATATATATATGAGAAAAAAAGTGATATATATATATTATATATATATATATCACTTTTTTTTCAAATCCCCCTATACTTACCTTTCAATTGCCCTGTTCATAAAATCCTCACTAGTTATTATACTATAATCACTTTTTGTATTGTTTCGATGCAATATCAATAAAGTGCATTTAAGCCAGGCATTGTATATCAGGGTGCCCTGACCAGGCCTGCGGTACCTGACATATACACCACTGTGACCCCAAATTGTGACCTGTTTTGCTAATTACACCACTATGTTAGCTAAGGGATAACAACTTATAATGGGCCAAAGAGAATAATATATAATGCCCCATTAGTATTACAAGTAGACGTATGTAGCAGGGAGATAAAGTCCATGATGCTCCAGGACCAGGTGACTTTTATTCACTGGTCAGCGTCCCCTGAAATAATAAAAAAAATCCCCCTTAATTTATCTTTTAATCGACTTGTTCTCCTGTCCTCTTCTCTTCTTTTCTCCAATTCTGTGCTGCTGATTGTTCTTCTCGCGCAGGTGACTCCTCTGTGCTGCGCTCCGCAATGGATGTTGGGCGTGATGACATCATGCCCGACATTCACTGCGAGCACCGCACGGAGGAGGAGACAAGGGAGGGAGCCGGAGTACCAGCTGATGTGACCGCAAGGTAAGTATTTTCTTTTCTTTTTTTTGCAGGATTTTTTTTTCCATTAACAGTGCTGCCCCCTTGCCACAACCAAAACTCCTTCTGGGCCATATTTACAGGCGTGCTGGGTCGCATGTGGCCCGCGGGCCGCGGTTTGGACAACCCTGCACTAGATCATGAGATTTTCTGCATCATCATTTGTTATTGAGGCTCCACAGATTCAGCAGCGCCGTACGGTCAGCAATAGACAAACAGAATGTATACATTGGGGCAAGAGAACAAGCAACAGCAGATGAAACAGCTTAGAACACAAAGAAACCTGTACAAGAGGAGATGGAGACAAGCCGTCTACCGTTCCAAAGTAGCGTCTGCTAATAAGATGATTATAATTCTAAACAGTGAGAGTACCCACGTTGGGTCATATATTTTAATGCATTTTTAGATTGCCAGAAGGTATGCCAGAACCTTCAGCAGGCGTTAGAAGGACCACAAGGGTGTTCCTCCAGATTCAGGACTGTCCTGCTCTCTCCTACCTGTTCTTGTCGCTTTCACCACCTGTGGCTGCTGGTGTCTTTAGCTGCTGCTTGTCTGGCCTGGGGGTAAATGTATCAAGCTGAGGTTTTTTTTGGCAATTTAAAATCGATTTGCAGTGCAAAATCACCATGTATATTAACCAGCAATTTTGACTTTTCTAAATCCTGTAAAGACCATTATTAAACATGTTTCATCATTGTTGTGACCACTGGGGGCAGTGTTCCTTTGGGTTTTGTGGCTGATATGTTCAGCTCATATCACATACATCACTGCTGTTTCTTTTTGACTCTTGAGAGCCGTCTTACTTTACGAATTTGCTTTATATCCTCATTTTGCTCAGCTTCTTGCAGTAGTACGTGGCCCGGTGAATGCAGCTTGTGCTCAGACGGACACATTCAAAAGTATCAAGCACAATAATCAATTAGCTCATCATTGGTTCACACCTAAGTAAATTACTGTATTCCACTCCGAGATATAATTCAGGCTGTGCAAACTGGTATTATTAATAAAATATCTGAAACCATTCAAAATGTTTTTAATACAATTTTAAAGCTAATTTCATGAAATACATTTCCAAACTTAATTGTTCATAATTTACTAATTAATTAGTATTTCTGAGATCTATTATTTATACCTATTATCCCTATTTTCTATAATGGAAACTGTTTTTACAGTTGGGACATACAGTGGTCCTGAAATTCTCATACACATGTTAGATATAATTATTCCTTTTTCTCTTGTATTTATAGAGTTGTGTTTATAACTTTGTGTGGATTATTTGCCAACATGGGCAAATGTGTAGAAACACATATTAACCAACCAGCAATGTAATAACATCATACTTGCCAACTTTGGCAAGGAGTGCTCTGGGAGATTGGGTGGCGTGTTGGCGATGGGGCCCAGTGGATCGCATCATTTGGCCCTGCCCCTAAACAGCAATTACATTTTTGACCAATTACAGCAGGAGGCGGGGCCACTATGACATGCAATCCCATGCCACTTACTATAGAGGTTGTTAGGAAGCAGGAGGAGTCTCTCGGACATTCCAGTAGAGTAGGCAACTATGAATGACATATCAGCAGGCATATTAAACAAATATTACACTATATAACAAACACATTAGACAATAAAACAGGGAGGAGCTGGGGGCCACAATGGCGTTTTGCCTCGATTCACATCCGAGGACGCGCGAAAGTTCAGGTAAGTTCGGGTGGGCTCCGTTTTCGAAAAACCGAGCCCACCCGAACTTAGGGGATCCGAGTAGGCTCGCGAGCCGCTTCTGTACTTTTGCGCATTCTCGGATCTGAATCGCGGCAAAACACCATCTTTGCATTGTCGGATCTCGCGGGTTTTGGATTCCATAAGTACCTCCCTCCCCACGAGATCCAGTACAATTGTCAGGGGCGGATTGGGAACATAAAGTGGCCCTAGAAAAAAATCTGGAAGTGGCCTCATGTGGGCGGGACCAAATCAAGTGTAGGCAGGGCAAGCACAAAAAGAGGCGGGATTAATACAAAGTTGATTATGCCATCAGAGGGCTGAATATTGCTATACTGCCCATTACATACCACCGTTGTCCCAACATTCCCTTTCATGGGACAGAGCCCTAAATCAGGACTGTCCTGCTGAAATTAGGACACAGTTGGGTGGTATATTGGTTCACCCACATAATGGCTGCCTCCTCTGTGTACGAGTGATGGGTACACTAATACATAGAAAGTAGGACAAAATGAGCAACTAAACTTAGCAGTAGCAACCCATAACACCACAAATAAATTAATAGCACCCTCCATTAAATAATTAGCTCCAACCTGCTGTCCACCATTAAATTAGCACCCAAATAAAAGTAGAGAACATCCACAGCCCCAGCAATAAATGAATAGCATTTACATTTAATACATATACCTATTTCCCACAACCATCACTGGCACTAAATAATTCAAATTCCATTTAATAAATAGACCTCATTCTTCCCAAACTCACCCCCACATTCAATTAATAGCCCCTAAACCATCCCATCTTAAATAGGCCCCGCTATTAAATTAAATTGCCCCACCATCACTCCACAAACAAAATTAGCCACCACCTATCTCACACCATACTACATTTCCACAAGACCCCTCTGCCAACAGAAACACTACACTGCCATCAGCCCCCGCTGCCTTCACATGCACACAGTGCCATAAGCCCCCCCTGCTGCCTTCACACACACATATTGTCATCAGTCCCCCCCCACTGCCTTTACACACACACACATTGCCATCAGCCCCCCCCCGCTGCCTTCACACACACACACACACATTGCCATCAGCCCCCCCCCCCGCTGCCTTCACACACACACACACACATTGCCATCAGCCCCCCCCCGCTGCCTTCACACACACACACACACACACACACACATTGCCAACAGCCCCCCTGCTGCCTTCATACACACACATTGTCAACAGCCCCCCCACTGCCTTCACACACACAAATTGCCATCAGCCCCCCCTGCTGCCTTCACACACACACATTGCCAACAGCCCCCCCTGCTGCCTACACACACAAACACACACACACACACACACACACACACACACACACACATTGCCATCAGCCCCCCCTGTTGCCTTCACTCACACGCACACACGCACACACACACACACACACTGCCATCAGCCCCCCCTGCTGCCTTCATACACACACACACATTACCATCAGCCCCCCCCCCGCTGCCTTCACACACACACACACACACACACACAAACATACACACATTGCCATCAGCCCCCCATGTTGCCTTCACACACACATTGCCAACAGCCCCCCCTACTGCCTTCATACACACACATTGCCAACAGCCCCGCCTGCCTTCACACACACAAATTGCCATCAGCCCACACCTGCCTTCACACACACACACACACACACACACACACACACACACACACACACACACACATTGCCATCAGCCCTCACCCCCCTGCCTTCACACACACACACACACACACACATTGCCATCAGCCCCCCACTGCCTTCACACACATACATTGCCATCAGCTCCCCCCCCTGTTGCCTTCACACACACACATTGCCAACAGCCCCCCCCCCCGCTGCCTTCACACACACACACACACACACACACACACATTGCCAACAGCCCCCCCCTGCTGCCTTCACACACACATTGCCAACAGCCCCCCCTGCCTTCACACACACAAATTACCATCAGCCCACACCTGCCTTCACACACACAAACACACACACACACACACACACACACACACACACACACACACACACACACACACACACACACACACACATTGCCATCAGCCCTCACCCCCCTGCCTTCACACACACATTGCCATCAGCTCCCCCCCCTGCTGCCTTCACACACACACATTGCCAACAGCCCCCCCTGCTGCCTTCACACACACACATTGCCAACAGCCCCCCCCTGCTGCCTTGACACACACACATTGCCAACAGCCCCCCCTGCTGCCTTCACACACACACATTGCCAACAGCCCCCCCCTGCTGCCTTCACACACACATTGCCAACAGCCCCCCCCTGCTGCCTTGACACACACACATTGCCAACAGCCCCCCCCTGCTGCCTTGACACACACACATTGCCAACAGCCCCCCCTGCTGCCTTCACACACACACATTGCCAACAGCCCCCCCATGCTGCCTTGACACACACACATTGCCAACAGCCCCCCCTGCTGCCTTCACACGCGCACATTGCCATCAGCCCCCCCTGCTGCCTACAGACACAAACATTGCCATCAACCCTCTCCTCTGCTGCCTTCACATACACATATTGCCATCAGCCCCCCTCTGCTGCCTTCACACACACACACACACACACACACACACACACACACACACACTCACACACACACACACACACACACACACACACACACACACACACACACACACATTGCCACCAGCCCTCCCCTTCTGCCTTCACACACATTGCTGTCAGCCGCCTTCCAATCACACACACACTGAGATCAGCCCCCCCTCCGCTCATACATTGCCATCAGCCCCCCGATGCTGCACGCACACACACACTGGAATAAGCCCCCCACTGCTCTCACACACACATTCTGGAATCAGCCCCCCTCCACTCACACACACACACACACACACACACACACACAGCCAACAGCCCCCCCGCTGCTGCGCTCACACTTACCTTTCAGTCACTTCCAGCTGCGCTTCTCTGCTCACATGGGACAGCATCTGTCACATGGTGCGCATCCCATGTGATATCTAGTTCTTGTGGGATAGGTCGCTCACAGGGGGGAGAGACAGGAGATCCGTGGCCACTTGAAGGTCTTGTTCAAAAAAGAAAAAAAAAGAAAAATCAGCGAACAAACCAGTGAGGCGGCCTCATTAGGTTACAGGCCTACCGGGAAAGTTCCCTGTAAGGCCTATGACCAATCCGCCCCTGGCCATTGCTCACACAGTAACAGGGGCAGAAGTGTTCTTGTCACTCTCCAGTCTCCAGCGCCATTGCTCACACAGAAACAGGGGTAGCAGTGTTCTTGTCACTCTCCAGTCTCCAGTGCCATTGCTCAGTGCAATTGCTCATACAGAAACAGGAGTGGTAGCAGTGTTCTTGTCACTCTCCAGTCTCCAGTGACATTGCTCAGTGCTATTGCTCACACAGAAACAGGGGTAGCAGTGTTCTTGTCACTCTCCAGTCTCCAGTGACATTGCTCAGTGCAATTGCTCATACAGAAACAGGAGGGGTAGCAGTGTTCTTGTCACTTGACAAAATTTACTGGAAATGTTATTAAGGTAGGAACAAAAAAAAGAGTCAAATTATGTGATTTTAGAAAAAAAATAGGGATCCAAAACCAAAGCCAAAACACGAGGGTGGTTTTGCCAAAACCAAAACCAAAACACGAAGTTAACCCAGATCCAAAACCAAAACCAAAACATGGGGGTCAGTGAACATCTCTAGTTGAAATTTAAAAAGTTAAAATCGGTGGTCGAAGTGGAAATTTAGACGTGGCAGCATGGAAAACATAAGTGAATGGAATTTGATAGATTTATAATGAAGGCAGTAGGAGATATGGGGGTATGGCATACCACCGCAGACCAGACCACTTCTCCAATAGTTAAAATATAAATAGAACTGCCACAATCAAAACAAGATATTCTGCATATCCACAACAACAACAGATACAAATAAATTTTGCACCAATCATAGGCTACATTTAGAGAACTATATCTAAGTATGTGCGGTTCACTGTTGCTGCAACAAAAAAAGCAATGAAATATGTGAAGGATAAACTCGCTTAAATGAATATAAAGCATTTATTAATAATAACGAATAAATAAGTATTGTTGAAAGTGACAGTTTACTCAGAAAATCGAAACAGCAGTAACAATCAGAATAATTAATGGAAACGCTACATAAACAGGTGATTAAAGGTAAACCACTGGTACCTACAATCTCACTGTCATACTCCGCACATCAGAGATATTTAATTGATAACCATAATCAAAATGAATAAGTGCATGTGACATCAAACATATTCTCCCACAAATGAGGAGCAATCTGTGTCCCATACAGTTATATAAGAGGGGAAAATTATTAAGTAGAATTAGAGAATATACAATAATTATTATTATTATTATAATTTATTTGTTAGGCGCCACAAGGTATCCGTAGCGCCATACACAGTACAAACAGTGGACTATACAGGGTGAAACAGTACAGAACAATAAACAAAAATACCAATACTTCAGAAGCTCCACACAGGCTAATACAATAAGCATGGAGTAGAAGAACAGGTGAGGAGACAGGAGGGAAGATGGCCCTGCTCATGTGAGCTTACATCCTAAAGGAGGTTAGACAGAACAGCCACGAGTAGAGCTAGAAGAGGCAAAGGGAGAGAAGGAAGAGCGAGTGGAGGAGGTGAGGTGGTTAAGTAAATGGTTGGTAGGCTTTACGGAAGAGGTGAGTTTTCAGTGCACGTTTGAAGGAGTACAAAGTAGGAGAGAGACGGATGGAACGAGGGAGGTCATTCCAGTGAAGGGGGGCTGCCCGGGAAAAGTCCTGGATTCTGGAGTGGGAAGAGGTGATGAGAGTGGAGGAGAGGCGGCGATCATTGGCTGAGCGCAGGGAGCGGGCAGGAGTGTGAATGGAGAGAAGGTTAGAGATGTAGGGGCGGTAGAGTGGGAGAGAGCCTTGTAAGTGGTGGTGAGAAGCTTAAAAAGGATTCTATTGGGGAAGGGAAGCCAGTGTAAGGAGCGGCGTGAGAGGAAGATGAGTCTAGCGGCCGCATTGAGTATAGAGCGGAGGGGGGAGAGACGGGATTGGGGGAGGCCAGTGAGGAGGAGGTTACAATAATCGAGGCGGGAGATGATGAGTGCGTGGATGATAGTTTTGGCGGCGTCCTGTGAGAGAAAGGGACGAATGCGGGCGATGTTGCGTAGTTGGAAGCGACAGGTTTGGGCAAGGGAATGGATTTGGGGAGCAAAAGAGAGAGAGGAGTCGAGGGTGACACCCAGGCAGCGGAGTTGGGTGACAGAGGAGATGGTGGTATTATTGACGACAATAGAGAGGTTATGGTGGGATGGGAGTCTGGGTGGAGGAAAGACAATAAGTTCCGTTTTAGAGATATTAATTTTGAGAAAGCGAGCAGACATCCAGGAGGAGATGGCGGAGAGGCAGTCAGATACCCGAGAGAGGAGGGTGGAAGAAAGATCAGGAGAAGAGATGTAGAGCTGAATGTCATCAGCATAAAGATGATACTGAAGACCGAAGGAGGAGATGAGAGCACCAAGGGAGGAGGTATAGAGCGAGAAGAGTAACGGGCCGAAAACAGAGCCTTGCGGGACTCCTACAGGGAGAGGGTAGGGGGAGGAGGAAGAACCAGATGTGGATACAGAGAAGGAGCGGTTGGCGAGGTATGAGGTGAGCCAGGCATGGACAGAACCAGAGAGACCGAGAGAGAGAAGAGTTTGCAGCAGGAGGGGGTGGTCCACGGTGTCAAAGGCTGCAGAGAGGTCGAGGAGGATGAGTAGGGAGAAGTGACCCTTGGACTTAGCCAATAGGAGGCCATTAGTAACCTTGGCCAGGGCAGTTTCGGTGGAGTGTTGGGGACGGTAGCCGGATTGGAGAGGGTCGAGGAGGGAATAGTCAGAGAGGTGTTTGGCGAGGCGGCTGCAGACAATCCGCTCAAGTAATTTGGAGGCTTAGGGGAGTAGTGAGATAGGGAGATAGTTAGCAAGAGTGGAGGGGTCAAGATTGGGTTTTTTGAGGACAGGAGAGATAAGAGCGTGTTTAAAAGAGGAGGGGACTACACCAGAGGAGAGTGATAAGTTGAATAGGTGTGCGAGATAAGAACAGGCAGTGGGGGAGAGAGAGCGAAGGAGGTGAGAGGGGATGGGGTCGAGAGGACAGGTAGAGGGAAGGGAGGAATGAATAAGAGAGCGGACTTCTTCGCCTGTTGTGGGGCAAAAGGAGCACCAAAGTTGGTTGTTGGAGGGAGGAGAAGCAATGAGGGTGGCTGGAGAAGGGGAAGAGGAGATGTTCAGTCTGATGGCCTCAATTTTGGAAGAGAAAAAGGTGGCAAAGTCAGAAGCGGAGAGGGAAGGCGGGACAGAGGGGGGGGGGAGAGAGTTGCGAGTTGAAGGTGGCAAAGAGACGGCGGGGATGGCCACAATTAAATATGGCCACAATTAAAGGACAAGATATCCCAAAGTACAACAAGAGGGTCTCTAGGATCTGCAGGTGGTCACAATGTAATAATAAGTCTCTAGTGTTTGCCACAAAGTACCGTAATACAAAGAAAAAGTGAAGATAACTATCTGTATCTCCCCATCGGGCACTAAGTATATAGTGCCCATCCCATACGTCTGATTAGTAATCCTGAGCAGAGGTCTCTGATCTGTAGGAGGTTATTGGGTTCTTTGTCCTCCCAGCTCTACTACAGGATATATCAGTGTTACCCAAAAACAGGCCTCAGGGCCCCCTAACAGTGCATGTTCTCCAGGTGACAAGTTAAATAATTATACCACCTGTAGATCCGTTACATTGTGTCAGTCAGTAATGATTACACCTGTGCTCTAGCAAAGAGATACGGAAAACCTGCACTGTTAGGGGTCCCTGAGGACTGAGTTTGGGAAACACTGGGATAGATCAATGTAGCAGTAAAAGGCTTGGTGGACTACTGGTCCAAGCATGCCCATAAATGCTTTCAACGGACACCATTTAGAGTTTGGGGCAGCATGGTGGCTAAGTGGTTATGTTATAATATTTTATTCCACAATCTCGATTTGATCAGCATGAGAGTAGATACTTTGGCAGTAATATCACTAGTTTATCATTGAGAGAACAATTTGCCCTCGAGTGGTGGCGGTGGCTAAGTGGTTAGCACTTCTGCCTTACAGCACTGGGGTTATATTCCCGACCATGGCCTTATCTGTGTGGAGTTTGTATGTTCTCCCTGTGTTTGTGTGGGTTTCCTCCGAGTGCTCTGGTTTTCTCCCACACTCCAAAAACATACTGGTAGGTTAATTGGCTGCTATCAAAATTGACCCTAGTCTCTCTCTCTCTCTGTGTGTGTATGTGTGTTGGGGAATTTAGATTGTAAGCTCCAATGGGGCAGGGACTGATGTGAGTGAGTTCTCTGTACAGCGCTGCGGAATCAGTGGCGCTATATAAATAAATGGTGATGATGATGATGATTTTAATCCTGAACGTACATGTCAAAATTCTGTTACAAAAATGTCAATATTGTACATCTCATGACACCTCCAACTCAAAACACAGCACTATGTCTACGTCAGGGCAAACAGATTATAAGCGATCCTTCCCTGGGGAGAAACTAAAACTCATTTCTACTATGGGGCGCGACCCACTAAGCAGTATTCAGCTCAAGGCGCGTTACACTAAAAGATGGAAATAAAAAACACAGAAAGATTTGACGCGAAAAGTTGTAACAGATATAAGCGTAATGTACATTTTGCAATTTTAATACAATACATTGTCATTTTGAACCAAACAATAAACCAGAACGATTTGATTTTGTCCTATTGCACTGATCAAAATCAGTGGGTTTATTTTTTTTTCCAGACATTAGGCCATTTATCCACATTGCCACAATGAACTGAACGCGGTGCTGCTTGCATGACATCACATCATTTCTAGCTATTAAAAAAGACCCGTCTGACAGTCTGACATTTCAATATATGTTCAGGAAAAAACAGGTGATGATAACACACATTTTCAAACACAGCTTTAATTATTGGTATAGACTTCAATTGTCACATAGATAATGTCATGGACTGATCCTCGCAGTGTGAAATGCAAGCGGCCAGAACCCCCACAGTATTATAAATAGCCCTCTAAAGCTGGGATTGATTGATGTTTGGCATAAAACCTATTCCTCTGAGTATGTATATTCCTTCTGTTCGCTGCTTTCCTGCTTTTATAATTGGAATTTTTTATTTTATTTTTTACATTTTTTTTATATATGCAAATGTTTCATTTACACATAGTTCTAAACATCAAAGTGTTGTTGATAATTCATTGTGAGATATACTATTTTTATCACCGTAGCTTGTTATTTATTATTTATTCACAATAAATTTGTTGTGGATGTATTTTTACCGTTTACTATAACTTTCTGAGGAGTATTTGACTTCTCATATAGTACAACAAACATATGAAGTGTTATTTTGGAAAGTACAAATGTCGCAGTTTAATTCTGTTGCTTTGACATATTGTTCTTTTAGGCTAGTAGTAGTTTTTCTATTTAAACTACAGGCAGTGGAAATTTTACAGTTGCTCTTAATTGCAAAGACATGTTCTGGCATGAATACACAGCCGTCATCGCTATCAGTCGGCACATACATGTGCCCTGTCGTTGGTGCAAATGATACGGCTAAAAATGACGTAGTTGAGAGATGGCCAGAGCTTGAATTGGCAGCATGTGCGTATACTCGGCCTCGGCGCACCCTTAATGTACATTACTTATGTTAGTCCCCCCCTTCCCCTCCTGTTGTGCCATTCAAATCGTAGGAAGTCGTAAGTGTCTCTCATCCACCCTCATTACATCCTCCCATTCCCGGTTACAGGACTTTTTTTGGGCTGCACCCACTCTATGGAATTCTCTCGCACAATAAGACTCTCCTCTGGTCTACAAACTTTCAAGCGTTCTCTGAAAACCCACCTCTTCAGACAAGCTTATAATATTCCTCAGCCACCCTCTTAACCTCACTACATTACCCTATTACGAC